>NW_019384868.1:173326-216475 GCF_000671375.1 Centruroides sculpturatus
CAAGCAATTTTAAAAGATTTTAAAATTGGGCTTGTAGCACATTGCTTCTAAAGCTGTCCTGAAAACATTGAATTTTTTCCAAAAACAACAACATGTTCAAAAAACCAAGGAACTGCTTTCTTGAGTGAATCATTTGTAAAGCACGTGAGTTGTTCACAGCCCGGCACACATATTTGTAAAATCTAAGTGACGCGTACAACATGGAATTCATATAAAACAGAAAAATCAACAGTGTTATGGGGGGTGACTGTATCTCATCCAGTTTTGCAGTACCTTTTAACAAACAAAAAAAATGAACAATTTGAATATCAATTGACTCCAGAAGTGAATGTTTTAAATTTGTTCAAACAATTTATTAACATCTTAATCGTTTTTTAATATAATTATTTTCTTATTTTACAATTTAATTTATAATTATATTTACAAATTCTATATATATATATATAATTATATTAAAACATTAAATGCAGACAGATTAAATAATAGCTTCATTATAGAGATTATTATAGACAGTGTCAACCCATTCCATTGCATAGGGGATATAGCAGATGACCAGATGAGAGAGTATTATTTAAGTTGTAATTTGTGCAGCTAGATGGTCAAAGAGGTTAAGGCATCAGTCTATTGCTCTGGGGAGTCATTTTAAGTAGACCAAAAAATCCAGTAATTTTTCATTTAATTGTAGTCTATTTACTTACCTCTCTTAATGTTATCAATTGATTATCATCATCAGTAAAGATGTTTCAAAATTATTATATACAGATTCTACTGTATTTTATAAATGTGTAATATTTGATTGTCAGATAATTTTTGATCTTATTTATATTATGTTTTAAGTATAAGAAGTTTACTGATTTTCCTAAATTAATTTTAATACCTATTAAATATTTCATACATTAATTTAATATACTTATGTTAAAGAATAAAATATATACACGATGTTGATACAGTAGAGCATCAATTATCTGACCCCCAATCAACCATCACATCGGTTAACCGACTGTTCTAGTTGGCAAATTCAAATGTCTGCTAGTGATGTGGCGCTACAATATTTGGCTATGTCTTGGCTATTTTAATAGTACTTTTACGTGTTTTAGCTGGCAACATGGCTTGACCATAAAAGGGAGCCAGTATTTAAACGAGGCTTAATTTTCTAATTTTTAACGATACAATAGCGATGATTATTATTTTAAAAAAAAATTTGTTAGGATTAACATCAATGAAAATTCAATGCAATGTAGGTTAATAGCGATATACTAATATACTAATTACATGAGATATACTAATCTACTATACTAATAATGTATTTTTTCATATTTTTCAGTTATCTGTTTTTTTCAGTTATCTGACTAACCCCAGTCCCCAATTGAGTCGGATAATCGATGTTCTACTGTATTTCAGAAAGATTATTTATAGATATTAATTAAAAGATAATGCAAGATATATCTTTATAAATCAAGCATTTTTTATGAAAATAATAATTGTTATTTTTAGTTTCTTTTAGAGATATTATTTTGTCAAATATAAGACTGGTCATATATCAAAGATAAAGCAACAGATTATTTGAAACTTTTATGATAATCAAATAATGAATAAGTAAATGCACAAATGAAAGTTTGATGGTAGAATGTTGAATAAATACATTTAAAATATAATAAATTTAAATTTTTTATACCTGTTGATACAGTGCTTCATATAGGGGTGCATGACTCCCAGCTATCTAAATTCAAAATAATGTTATGCATTAGAATATAAAAATCTTAATAAAATTTAAAATAGCTGCATATAGAAATTAAGTTAATTTATATTATATAAATTAAACCTGAAAACAAAATAATAATTATTTTTATTTCAAAAATTAATCTATTAAATTATATATAATTTATAATCAATTTTATACTTAAAAACCATAACAACTTATTTGAATAATTTTAATTTAATTGTTTACTAATTTTTAAGTTTTTTAATCTCATTAACTGATGAAGTGGCACTGCAACAAAGCAGACCATCTAAGCTATTACTTTGATATTATACACAGAACTCAATGTCAATTGGGCAAAGCAATTTTTAAATTTGGGTTTACATAATATTTCTTTAAGTATAAATAAAATATTTGATTTAGAATGTCTGGATCAAAAGATGAAAATGTAAAAAAAATTCTATACAAATAAACACTCATATAACTGGATATAGTTCTTAAACTCTAACACCAAAACCCAACAAGGAAAAAGATTAATAAGTATTATTTATTAAAACAATAAATAACTACTGTTTATCTGTTTAACACCAATAGACAATAGTTATTTCTTGTTTTAATGGATAACATTTTGATGTGATGATCTAATCATTTTTATAAATATTATTTTCCTTGCTTGCTTCCTTGGATTTTGGTATTGGAGTATTTACTCAAAAAAGTTCTGAAAACAATGATTTATCAAATTAAACAGTTATTCTGGCTTCTTATTGGTATGAGTGTCTTTTTGAACTGTAATAATTTAACTTATTCAAATCAATATCACATTAAGAATTTCATTATTTTCATGAAATGTGGTGAAGTAACATATTCAATGAAGTGAAGTATGATGGACACATTGTAATAAAGAATTAAATTTCTCTTTTCGACAATACATCCATGATGTGTCTTTACACAATTTGTCCCCTCTCACGCAGATGAAGGATAAGACAATTCCACAGCAGAGTCGACTTTTATTTGAGGCTTCTTGTCCACCTTCAAATGTAAAACAGTCTGTTGTATCCCTCTAGTGGCGGCAGTACAATTAAAAAACAATTTACAATTTTTAAACTTTGGCCAGGACAATTTAATTGTAATAAATTTATTACAATTAAATTGTCCTGGCCAAAGTTTAAAAATTGTAAATTGTTTTTTAATTGTACTGCCGCCACTAGAGGGATACAACAGACTGTTTTACATTTGAAGGTGGACAAGAAGCCTCAAATAAAAGTCGACTCTGCTGTGGAATTGTCTTATCCTTCATCTGCGTGAGAGGGGACAAATTGTGTAAAGACACATCATGGATGTATTGTCGAAAAGAGAAATTTAATTCTTTATTACAATGTGTCCATCATACTTCACTTCATTGAATATGTTACTTCACCACATTTCATGAAAATAATGAAATTCTTAATGTGATATTGATTTGAATAAGTTAAATTATTACAGTTCAAAAAGACACTCATACCAATAAGAAGCCAGAATAACTGTTTAATTTGATAAATCATTGTTTTCAGAACTTTTTTGAGTAAATACTCCAATACCAAAATCCAAGGAAGCAAGCAAGGAAAATAATATTTATAAAAATGATTAGATCATCACATCAAAATGTTATCCATTAAAACAAGAAATAACTATTGTCTATTGGTGTTAAACAGATAAACAGTAGTTATTTATTGTTTTAATAAATAATACTTATTAATCTTTTTCCTTGTTGGGTTTTGGTGTTAGAGTTTAAGAACTATATCCAGTTATATGAGTGTTTATTTGTATAGAATTTTTTTTACATTTTCATCTTTTGATCCAGACATTCTAAATCAAATATTTTATTTATACTTAAAGAAATATTATGTAAACCCAAATTTAAAAATTGCTTTGCCCAATTGACATTGAGTTCTGTGTATAATATCAAAGTAATAGCTTAGATGGTCTGCTTTGTTGCAGTGCCACTTCATCAGTTAATGAGATTAAAAAACTTAAAAATTAGTAAACAATTAAATTAAAATTATTCAAATAAGTTGTTATGGTTTTTAAGTATAAAATTGATTATAAATTATATATAATTTAATAGATTAATTTTTGAAATAAAAATAATTATTATTTTGTTTTCAGGTTTAATTTATATAATATAAATTAACTTAATTTCTATATGCAGCTATTTTAAATTTTATTAAGATTTTTATATTCTAATGCATAACATTATTTTGAATTTAGATAGCTGGGAGTCATGCACCCCTATATGAAGCACTGTATCAACAGGTATAAAAAATTTAAATTTATTATATTTTAAATGTATTTATTCAACATTCTACCATCAAACTTTCATTTGTGCATTTACTTATTCATTATTTGATTATCATAAAAGTTTCAAATAATCTGTTGCTTTATCTTTGATATATGACCAGTCTTATATTTGACAAAATAATATCTCTAAAAGAAACTAAAAATAACAATTATTATTTTCATAAAAAATGCTTGATTTATAAAGATATATCTTGCATTATCTTTTAATTAATATCTATAAATAATCTTTCTGAAATACAGTAGAACATCGATTATCCGACTCAATTGGGGACTGGGGTTAGTCAGATAACTGAAAAAAACAGATAACTGAAAAATATGAAAAAATACATTATTAGTATAGTAGATTAGTATATCTCATGTAATTAGTATATTAGTATATCGCTATTAACCTACATTGCATTGAATTTTCATTGATGTTAATCCTAACAAATTTTTTTTTAAAATAATAATCATCGCTATTGTATCGTTAAAAATTAGAAAATTAAGCCTCGTTTAAATACTGGCTCCCTTTTATGGTCAAGCCATGTTGCCAGCTAAAACACGTAAAAGTACTATTAAAATAGCCAAGACATAGCCAAATATTGTAGCGCCACATCACTAGCAGACATTTGAATTTGCCAACTAGAACAGTCGGTTAACCGATGTGATGGTTGATTGGGGGTCAGATAATTGATGCTCTACTGTATCAACATCGTGTATATATTTTATTCTTTAACATAAGTATATTAAATTAATGTATGAAATATTTAATAGGTATTAAAATTAATTTAGGAAAATCAGTAAACTTCTTATACTTAAAACATAATATAAATAAGATCAAAAATTATCTGACAATCAAATATTACACATTTATAAAATACAGTAGAATCTGTATATAATAATTTTGAAACATCTTTACTGATGATGATAATCAATTGATAACATTAAGAGAGGTAAGTAAATAGACTACAATTAAATGAAAAATTACTGGATTTTTTGGTCTACTTAAAATGACTCCCCAGAGCAATAGACTGATGCCTTAACCTCTTTGACCATCTAGCTGCACAAATTACAACTTAAATAATACTCTCTCATCTGGTCATCTGCTATATCCCCTATGCAATGGAATGGGTTGACACTGTCTATAATAATCTCTATAATGAAGCTATTATTTAATCTGTCTGCATTTAATGTTTTAATATAATTATATATATATATNAAATATAAAAATAAGATTAAATATGAATGAGAAGTGAATGTAAACAATAACAGTAAATAGACACTTATATGTATTGTAGGGTTTTGTGAGAACCGAGGGGTAGCGTGCCGATCTTCTCCTCACTTATCGGCTTCTATGTCAGGGATGGACTGGATTAAGTGAATGGGAAGGGTAGTGAGGTCGTGACAAGGTGTTGGTCATACTCAGAGATGACACATTATTAAAGTTTGGAATAACATATTTAATTAATGAACTATTAAACAAATGAATACAAATCTAGACTACAAAAAGGGAATAATCCAAAATATTTTGGAATCACAACAAGAATATACGGTCGTCGATATATTGTTTGACATCTAACCTATACAAGGCATAATATCTTTTAAGTTTTACTCAGTGAATCGATAACTGAGAGAGTGAGAGTTAAAAACTCGAAAGGATTACCTTTTCTAACCACGGCGATCAAGATTTTGGCAGCAGATAGGTCAGCGTTCGGAGCAGGGAGTCAAAGAGTTCAGCCCGAAGTCTTCCCTTTGGTGATCGCACCGAGGTGTGGGTGCGACCCCTTTTCATTTGTCTCTCGTAGGGGGAAAAACTCAGGGAACGTCCTGATGTAATTCCACGCAAGTTCGATGGGTCAAGAGAAGTTTTGATTTCTGACAATTAGTATAAACATTTCGGCAGATTTATTACTTTTGCTATCCCGTATTATCACTCTTTCTAGTTCATAAATTTGATAACAGGTGTCAAACAGACAGAATTAATGGCTGAAGGTGACTAAGATTAGGATATGTATTGCAACCTTAGTAATAATTGTTCATTTAGTGGGTTATCCAATCGGTTTTATCATTGTTAAAATTGGTGGAAGTAATAAGTGAGGGGGTTGGTTTGGTTCGGACTCCACTTGTAGGTGACCTTCCAGGTTACCCTCTATTGTACATTGATTTGATGTTTTTGTTAACTGGCATGTTAGTTTGAAAATGGCAACGAAGGTGCAAATGAATTATCCCCGGGAGAGGGGAGAAGTTTAGCCATTGTTCGAAATGTCTTTGAAAGAAGGAAAGGTCAATTATTGATGTGATGTTTAAAGTCGAGGTTAAAGGTTCTTGTGGGAACTGGAGAAAGAAGGGAAATAATGACAAAAAAAAATTGTAATGTTTTAAGGTTTTAAAATTCCCAAAAGAGTTCAAATCCTCACAGTTAGGTCAGGGTGGGGAGACTTTCATCCTGTACAAAAAGCAAGTTGCAGATATTTTTTCCAATGGTCAGGATTCACTGAGTTAGAGAGTTGATAGGACAGGCTATAGATAAAGAAGAATTCCAAGTAGAAGGTTTAATACTGTCTCTGGGGGAAAATGGACATTGTATAGTGATGTATAGTGTTCTTGGAATGCTAATCTCACAAGCTCAGTAATAGATTTGTTTTGAGAGATGGCTGTAATATGTTCATTCATTCATTCATTCATATGATCTTGATTTTTGACAGACTGATCAGGTCTTTTCAGTCTCACTTCACCTTTTGAGTGCCATTCACTCCATTGTTGAGCGAGCTGTTTTTGTGTCAAAAATGTAGTAGATTCATGTTTCATTACCTGTAATGATGTGCTTTACAAATGATTCACTCAAGAAAGCAGTTCCTTGGTTTTTTGAACATGTTGTTGTTTTTGGAAAAAATTCAATGTTTTCAGGACAGCTTTAGAAGCAATGTGCTACAAGCCCAATTTTAAAATCTTTTAAAATTGCTTGACAAGATCCAAATGAAATTGGAATGTGTTCAATAATGTCCCTAATTGTTAAATACCGATCATTGAGCATCAAATCTCTGATGAGTGATATGTTGTTCATTAATTGAAATGGATGGTCTACTAGAGCGTGGTTCATCTTTCACACATTCTCTGCCTTCCTTGAACATATTGTATCACCTAAAAACTTTTGTTTTTGACAGATAATTTTATTGTGAAAACAAAATTTAATGCATATTGTTTGCTCAATTATACTCGACATTTTGAAAAATCACCAGTGCTAAAATTATTTACACACAAAACAAGTGCAAATGAAAACAGACAATGACATATGGATTGCTGCTAGATGTTAATGGAAATTGTACCAAATAATGAATAAAATGACAGCAGCACCCTCTTGCACACACGCAGTTTAAATGAACCATTCCTGATACTTTTTGGTAGTATATCAGATATAAATTGCATCACATAAATTTTATTTAATAATTTCATTATTAGGATGTACAAAAATGAATAAATTGAAATATTATTTTAAAAAAAGTAAATCAGTATACTATAACTAAAACATTAATTAATTTTCAGTAATATTACAGTGTATATTATTATTTTAAATTAAGAAGATAATTGTTATATATTGTTACAAATAATGATAGCAGTTTTTAAGAACAAAAAGTAAAAATTCAATAAAAATTTTTAGCATTGGATAGTTTTACTCTGTTATAAATTGCAACAAGAACAACAATTTTAAATATTTATTGCAATTCTTCATAAATAATACTTTGATTGATAATACTTTAAATTTGTTAGTGAAATTTCCACAAATAAACCTGTTTGATTGAAGTCATGATTGAATGCTCTTTTCTTTCATTTAAGAAATGTGTCAGAATTTGCTGGAAAAATACTTTATGGCCTGGGTTGATGTACAGTTCTTTATTAGTAATTGGATCACTTTGACAAATGAGTCTGTAGAGTTCTGTTACTACCATTTGACTCTCCCAAGAAAAACTTTTTGTTTGATGTCTGGTTGATGTTTGCTTTTGGAGCCAGACATAAACATAAACTTGGAAAATTCCAAGGGAATCTCTAAAACTTTTCTATGAAAACTCTCAGGGAAATACTGTAGAATTTCCCATTTGGTCCTCATCCCTTCATTTTAAGGGATTTGGTTGGTCTAACAATGCTCCAATCCAGAGCTGGGTCAGTAGCTAACATCCAGGTCTGCCTCAGTAGAATGGCTGACCATTCTGGTGATGATGCGTCACACTAAGCTGACCTCCTCTGGAAAAGTATAACCTCCCAAGCAAAGACAAAATTGCTTTGTCATTTTGCTAATCTACACGACAATGTTGTTTAATTCTACATTATACAAAATATTGCTTTTAGTAAAATATTGCTTGATTTTACTTTAACAACAATGTAAACTTAGCATTCTTTAATATTAAAAAAATGTAAAAACAAAAATATTTTAAGTTTAACTGCATTATATGTTATCATATTTATTAATTTAATTTAATAATGTATGTTTTAATTTTGAAATATACATTTTACATTTAATAAACTTTAAAATTTGAGAAGAGAAACCTAAACATTATTCATCAAGATACAAAAAGTAGCTTATTTATTGGCTTATGTAAAATATGTTTGTCTTTTACTTTTCATTAAGCAGTGTTGATGCATAAGTTCTATAGTTTGATATAAAATATATGCAAAAATAACACATTTATTTCAAACCATAACAGCTGTCTTATAGAATAATTTTGACAGTTTGGAATAAATGTGCATTTTGATAAAAAATGTTTGATGCAAATAATATAACAGGATGATGTGAGTATTGTTTTAAACAAATTATGATGCAGGATTTTAATCAGGCTATAATATGGCTGTTTAACTTAATAATGTATTAAGTAATTTGGACTAAATGTAGCAGTTAATCTGCCATTCTGTATTGAATTTAATGATTACAAATAAATAAATTCAGAATATTCTGGAAGAAAAAAATCAGTTTTTTAACTGGTTGAGCAATTAATTGGTCTAGAAGCAAAGATCAGACAGGTGATGTAAAATGACAGCACATCTGCGTGGTAAGCAGAAGTTGCAAGTTTGATTCCATCCTGGATTGATCTTTTCTTCTAGACTATTTAAATTAATTTATTTATTTTTAATTATTAAATTTAACACAAGATGGCAGCTTAAACAACTATCTTTAATCCAAATTACATATCCTATAATTAATTAACCAAATTAACTTATAGCACAGTTAAAATCTAGTAGTAGGTATAACCCCAACACTACTAATTATAAGGGACTTTGCTTCCAGACATATTTAATATGATAATATGATTTAATATTTAATATTTAGACATGCTTAGGAAGACCATTTATTTTAAAATCTGTTAGAAGAATTTTTCAATACATATTTAAATAGAAATTTTTTAAAAGAAGATTATTATAAAAACATACAAGTTCAAAACAACTTCATTAGCAAAACTATTTTATGAAACATGATTATTCAAAAAATTAGATTAAATTATAACTAAAAGTAAACAAATAATGCAAGATATCTAGAAAATGTAAATGATCAAAAAGCAAAGCTATGAAATACTAGTTAAGATAAAATATTATCGCATAATTTAACATAAATGAAAATTTTAGTATTTATGAAACCATGCCGGTAATTGTTATGCAACTTGAACACCAATTATATAGTGTATTCACTCATTGCATAAATGAAAATTTTTAAAATTAAAAATACTATAAAAAGGAGACCTAAAATTGTTTTGTTTGTAGGAAAGGGTTAAAGGACATTGGTTTTGTTTTTGATAATTCCATGAACAAGGAATTTATATAATTTATAGATGACTATGTCTATACTAAAAGATAATTCGGATGGAGTCAGAAATTTTTGTAATTTTAATAAAAGTTCAATTAGAAAATATTATCTGAAATAGTTGTTTATGTGAAACAGTTTAAGAATGCTATTATAACACTTCATATTGATAAGCATCATTATGTAAACAATGAAGATTATCAATATAGATTTGTTTTACATAATTTTATGAAGAATGAAATTATGTTGTTACTCAGTTTATAATGTCAATAAAATGTGATATTTCTGTAATTAGGACAGCTTGTTATGAAAAAGAAATAAGAATAAGTATTTGTTTTATGTGTATATTATTCCTTTTTCACAACAAGCTGTCTTAATTACAGAACTATCGTGTTTTTGGACATTATAAACTGAGTAACAATATAATTTTATTTTTCAACAATTTCAAAATAAAACACAAACATTAATATATATGTGTGTTTTTACTAAAGAAATGTATATATTGAAATTTTTAAGAGGCCTATAACATTATAATTTATGTACTGTTTGGAGAAAGTTTGGTTAATAACATTATTAATGTAAAGGGTTGCAATTTGCTACCATAATTAAGAAATTATTCAATATAATTTTTATTAAAAGTAAAAGTTGGTCAATGATATTTATAATAAAATACAAAAGATATGTGTATTGAAGATATAAAATTATTTTCATTTTCCTCTTCTTTTAATTTTAATAAATTATTGTTGTGAATTATGGTATTGGCATTCTCACCAGAGCCATCCTTTCTCCAGGGCTTGAGCCATCATCCAAAGAGACTGACTAGTTAATGCAATCTGAGGGTTTTGAGTAGATAAAAGCCAGTTAGTCAAGATGAGTACCAATCATCTGCAATCTAGTTTGGTGATGAGGATGCTACCTTAAAGATTCCAAAAACTTGCCTTCTGTCTAACTTTGACCATTGTTTTTGAGACTCCTAATGAGCCTTTTTGACTAGTGGCAACAAGTATGAACTGTCTCCATTATATTTTTAAAACTTGGCCAGGACAATTTAATTGTAATAAATTTATTACAATTAAATTGTCCTGGCCAAAGTTTAAAAATTGTAAATTGTTTTTTAATTGTACTGCCGCCACTAGAGGGATACAACAGACTGTTTTACATTTGAAGGTGGACAAGAAGCCTCAAATAAAAGTCGACTCTGCTGTGGAATTGTCTTATCCTTCATCTGCGTGAGAGGGGACAAATTGTGTAAAGACACATCATGGATGTATTGTCGAAAAGAGAAATTTAATTCTTTATTACAATGTGTCCATCATACTTCACTTCATTGAATATGTTACTTCACCACATTTCATGAAAATAATGAAATTCTTAATGTGATATTGATTTGAATAAGTTAAATTATTACAGTTCAAAAAGACACTCATACCAATAAGAAGCCAGAATAACTGTTTAATTTGATAAATCATTGTTTTCAGAACTTTTTTGAGTAAATACTCCAATACCAAAATCCAAGGAAGCAAGCAAGGAAAATAATATTTATAAAAATGATTAGATCATCACATCAAAATGTTATCCATTAAAACAAGAAATAACTATTGTCTATTGGTGTTAAACAGATAAACAGTAGTTATTTATTGTTTTAATAAATAATACTTATTAATCTTTTTCCTTGTTGGGTTTTGGTGTTAGAGTTTAAGAACTATATCCAGTTATATGAGTGTTTATTTGTATAGAATTTTTTTTACATTTTCATCTTTTGATCCAGACATTCTAAATCAAATATTTTATTTATACTTAAAGAAATATTATGTAAACCCAAATTTAAAAATTGCTTTGCCCAATTGACATTGAGTTCTGTGTATAATATCAAAGTAATAGCTTAGATGGTCTGCTTTGTTGCAGTGCCACTTCATCAGTTAATGAGATTAAAAAACTTAAAAATTAGTAAACAATTAAATTAAAATTATTCAAATAAGTTGTTATGGTTTTTAAGTATAAAATTGATTATAAATTATATATAATTTAATAGATTAATTTTTGAAATAAAAATAATTATTATTTTGTTTTCAGGTTTAATTTATATAATATAAATTAACTTAATTTCTATATGCAGCTATTTTAAATTTTATTAAGATTTTTATATTCTAATGCATAACATTATTTTGAATTTAGATAGCTGGGAGTCATGCACCCCTATATGAAGCACTGTATCAACAGGTATAAAAAATTTAAATTTATTATATTTTAAATGTATTTATTCAACATTCTACCATCAAACTTTCATTTGTGCATTTACTTATTCATTATTTGATTATCATAAAAGTTTCAAATAATCTGTTGCTTTATCTTTGATATATGACCAGTCTTATATTTGACAAAATAATATCTCTAAAAGAAACTAAAAATAACAATTATTATTTTCATAAAAAATGCTTGATTTATAAAGATATATCTTGCATTATCTTTTAATTAATATCTATAAATAATCTTTCTGAAATACAGTAGAACATCGATTATCCGACTCAATTGGGGACTGGGGTTAGTCAGATAACTGAAAAAAACAGATAACTGAAAAATATGAAAAAATACATTATTAGTATAGTAGATTAGTATATCTCATGTAATTAGTATATTAGTATATCGCTATTAACCTACATTGCATTGAATTTTCATTGATGTTAATCCTAACAAATTTTTTTTTAAAATAATAATCATCGCTATTGTATCGTTAAAAATTAGAAAATTAAGCCTCGTTTAAATACTGGCTCCCTTTTATGGTCAAGCCATGTTGCCAGCTAAAACACGTAAAAGTACTATTAAAATAGCCAAGACATAGCCAAATATTGTAGCGCCACATCACTAGCAGACATTTGAATTTGCCAACTAGAACAGTCGGTTAACCGATGTGATGGTTGATTGGGGGTCAGATAATTGATGCTCTACTGTATCAACATCGTGTATATATTTTATTCTTTAACATAAGTATATTAAATTAATGTATGAAATATTTAATAGGTATTAAAATTAATTTAGGAAAATCAGTAAACTTCTTATACTTAAAACATAATATAAATAAGATCAAAAATTATCTGACAATCAAATATTACACATTTATAAAATACAGTAGAATCTGTATATAATAATTTTGAAACATCTTTACTGATGATGATAATCAATTGATAACATTAAGAGAGGTAAGTAAATAGACTACAATTAAATGAAAAATTACTGGATTTTTTGGTCTACTTAAAATGACTCCCCAGAGCAATAGACTGATGCCTTAACCTCTTTGACCATCTAGCTGCACAAATTACAACTTAAATAATACTCTCTCATCTGGTCATCTGCTATATCCCCTATGCAATGGAATGGGTTGACACTGTCTATAATAATCTCTATAATGAAGCTATTATTTAATCTGTCTGCATTTAATGTTTTAATATAATTATATATATATATATAGAATTTGTAAATATAATTATAAATTAAATTGTAAAATAAGAAAATAATTATATTAAAAAACGATTAAGATGTTAATAAATTGTTTGAACAAATTTAAAACATTCACTTCTGGAGTCAATTGATATTCAAATTGTTCATTTTTTTTGTTTGTTAAAAGGTACTGCAAAACTGGATGAGATACAGTCACCCCCCATAACACTGTTGATTTTTCTGTTTTATATGAATTCCATGTTGTACGCGTCACTTAGATTTTACAAATATGTGTGCCGGGCTGTGAACAACTCACGTATTTGTAAAATCTAAGTGACTCATACAACATGGAATTCATATAAAATGGAAAAATCAACAGTGTTATAAGAGGGTCGACTGTATGTTAAAAGCATCAACTAATGCTTGAAATCCAGTTAAAGTAACCAATTTATCATAAGAACAAACATTTTCAAGAGTCTTTAACAGCCATCTTCAGATTATAGAACGTTACATAGAATAAAATTCAAAAAACAAAATTTAAATGAAATAGAACTTGTTAAATTTATGCTGATGATTGCTTGCATAAAAGAATGTCAAAGAAAGATAAAATGAAATCAAAATAAAGTGCAAAACAATATAACAGGGAATAAATAAAGTATATATAAAGTATAAGTACAAATAAAACACAAATATAAAAATAAAAATAACTAAAAATATAAACGAGCAATTATTTATTGTGACATCATCATAATGCTGGGCTGCAATTTTTAATTAATTTAATTTAAAATATATGCTCTCCACTTCAAATTATTAGTAGTGTCTTGTCCCTGTACATCATTCTTTTCCTTTAACAATAGAGTTGTGCCAGTCATCTATTAACTGCTTTCAGAGGAAAGTTTTGAATTGAAATAATGTGACTTCTGGTTTGCATCAGAAGTTTGTATATAGTTAATCGGGGTCTCCTGCCCCTATGGTTTCATTTGGTCTCTGATTTCATCTATCTAACTCCATTCTCAAGATTAAGGGAAGACGGACAGACAACAGTGGGAATTTATAGACCTATGATTTTTTCAAATTGCAGCCCAATAAGATAATAAATATTCATAAATAGTCTTCCAAGCATGCAATACTGAAGATGTGTTCTTAAAATGTGCATATTGTGTTTGTTTATTGTAATTTTCTTGAATATTTTTCTAATTTCCTTCACTAAGTTTGGTATAATTTTGTTTTTAGTGTATTGTGTTAGTCTACTTAGTTATTATCTAATGTTATTTATTTGTGTTTCTAGACAACTTTCCTAGGCAAGCTTATCATTTGTCTATGTTTTGAAGTGTGTTTTTGTAATTATAGTTTAAGGCCATAGTATGTAACTATAGTAACTGCACCAGAATAGCTTACTATGTCTGTAAGTGTTAATTCTGATTGAATGTGTTTTGGTAATATTAGGATTGGTCCAAAAGTTCCTCTCCTAACCTACAAAGAGTGGTATTGGAGAAATAAATTAGAGTTACTGTTCAATTAGAGTTAGTCCTCCAATAGGTCCTGGTGCTGCAGTGCATAGATTTCCTTGATATAGAAGTCTTTGTTGAGGGTGTGAAAATAGTGGGTTCAACTCATTTTGCCTCAGTTTCTCATCGTCATGAAAATGAAAACCAGAAAGGTGACTTTTTATGTTTGGGAAAAGGTGATAGTCTGATGTTACTGGATCTCGTGAATAAAGGGAAATGCTGAACTTCTACCAAGATTAACATGCAGTAAATCTGCATAATAAGCTCTGGTGATTGATTGACCATGTGACAAGAAATCCAGTAGCAGTATTCCTTTGCTATCCCAAAAAACTGTGACTGTCAATTTTTTAGCGGATAAGACCGAGGTGGTCTTTTTTTTGTGGCAGCGAGGAGTTGTGCTTCCATTGCCAAGATTGTTGTTTGTCTCAGAAGTGTAATGATGAGCCTATTTTTATTCACAGTCACAAATCACAGCAGAAAGTTCACTGGATCTCTTTTGTACAGTTATATTTTCTCAAGATATGTCTCAACAAGCAAGCTTTTGTTCTGGAATCAAAAGTTTTGACTACCCAATATGCTGAAACTCTTGTCATCTCCAAGTGTTCATGTGTGATCTGTTTAATTGTTATAGGCAATAAGTCTAGTTCCTTTGCTATTTTTTGGGTGGAAATTTGTTGGTCCTGCTTAATTAGATTGTAGATTTTGTCTACATTTTCTTTGATCATGACTTCAACAGAACAGCCAGGACAGGCTCATGTTCAATGCTTTGTCTTTCACATTTAAATTTAACTGCCCATTTCTTGACTTGCTATAGGGAGAGACATCCTTTCCCAGTGTATGTACTCTATCCATGTCAAGAGCATATGCTGGAAAATGCTAGATGTTGAACAATGAAACTTTCACTTTAATTGTAACTTAAATCATAAATATAATTTAAATTGCAATAATATTTTAACGTTTTTAACTGTAAACGAAAAAAATATATATTTAACAATGAAACCTAAAGAAAATTCCGGATGTCATGCCAACAGATGAGGGGCTTTTGCCCAAAACGCATATCGGCATATAGAGGATTCACAACAAAGATGATGTAAAATGCCTTGTGTCTATTAATGCATCTAGTAGTGAAGAAAAAAACAAATAAAGGAAGACACAGTCTCGAAAATACATACCCTATCCATATGAATGTCTTTTGGACTTAACACCTTAGAGATATTTTATCACAGATTAAATTCCTCTAGCATCATTTTTCACTTCTTAAAGTGTCGGTGCTGCATTTGTCGCTGGTGACTGGCAGATTTTTTGAATGCCATATGTTGGCCATGCCTGTCTAACCCAGGCATGGCCAACATATAGCTCGCGGGCCAGATTCGGCCCATCTAATGAATTTATGTGGCCCATGATTGATCTGTCAATATTAGCTACTTAAGTCCAAATATCTCGACAAAAAATTCTGACGGCTAAGAAAGAAAAAAAGAAAAGAAAGAAAAAGGTCAACAAGTAACTGTGCTATTAGAGTTAATGCTCCATTACAAATGTCTTCAGCACAGTGTAGAATGTTGATAATGCACAATAATGTAAAAAATGTATCTGTAATTTCTATGTAAAATTTAGTCTCTACGGGGTGACACCACAATGAGATCTCGCACCACATTAAAACTTGCTAGGGCAGCCTCTGGTTTGGCCCGTGAAAAAAGTTTTCTTTCCAATTCGGCCCGGGGGCAAAACTGTTGGCCACCCCTGGTCTAACCCATAAATGCAGATCCTATTACAAAATAATCAACACCTAATCCGTTGCCGAGGGAGTTTATTTAAAAAACGAACATTTTCGATCTACTTCATAGATCATCTTCAAGTTGAAAAAAACGAATATGGAATAACCACAAAGAATAGAACATTAAATTTAAAATTCAAAAATATCGACAACTGAGTAATTAAGTAAAATAATTAAAGTGTAAAAATACCAATTGTAAAAATAAATAACATACAACAATAAATAAGTAATAGTACAAGTCGTTAACAGTTAACAAAAATTATAAATGCTCTCATAACGTGAATTGCGAATCAAGTCGTCATTCATAAGCCATTTGTAAGTCTTTTAATAGCAAACTTCCATGCTGAGGGTAGGCCCTCTGCATCTCTGCCGTTTATACATCTATCATCAAGTTTGCTTCTGTATATTTCCATTTTTTCGGCTGTCTTTGCTAAAGTTGGAGAGTGTATTTGCTTAATGATTTCAGCTTCTTCCCATTCAACTATGGAACCTTGGGCTTGAGCCATCTGGGCCAGCACAGTTGCATTTGATTTTTTCCTAACATCATATTTATGCTCTCTGACCCTTACCCCCAATTTCCTCGTTGTAACTCCTATGTACTCTATTTTTAATCCTAATTAATATACTCGTATGGGATCTTATAAACTCCTGCTTTATCTTCTTTCTTAATATCCCCTTTATTATTTCTTAGAATTTTAAATAAATTAGGAGCTCGTTTTAAAATCACTGTTGATTCTTTTATGTCCGCAATCTCCTTCATAACGCTTCTTACATTTTTGTTGTAGGTGAATTTTATGTATTTACTAGGTCTTTGTTAAGAGACCTTTGTATCCTTTATCTCAAAGTTTCTAACAATGCCGGCAATTATGTTTTTCCTGTAGCCTAAGGATTCGGCTATCTGTTTAATCCTGTCGATTTCTTTGTCTCTGTCCATAATATTGCCACAGTATAAAGGACAATATTATGGACAATAATATTGTCCTATTACACTGGACAATAAGTGAGCTGAGAATGTATCACAACCATTTTCATTTTCTCTACATAAGTGCTTAAGTGCACACATGCTTATATACTTAAAATCAAGTGTTTATAAATTAGCCATCTCTGATATGGGGAAACAGATGCTACTTATACTTCATTTCTTCCCATAGACTTTACTAACATGGGTGGCCTTACTGGAAATTTGTGCTTCTGTTGCATTGCTCTGTGATTCATTGAAACTACTAAGCTTTTTTATCATGTCAAGATGATAACTAGTGAGAGAGTTATTACTTTTATGATGGTGTTGGTAGAATGTATCCTATATGGCATACCTATTGGTACTTAGCATTATATTGGGTCCAGGATCAAGGCATAACTACATAACAAACTATTATTATGTTTTTGTGCTGTTCATATATGTATCCATGTTGAAGAATTTCCTGACTACAAGACAAGTATTTAGTACAGTAATACCTCGACTTACGCGAAGCCGGAGTTACACGATTTTCAAATCTCGTCGATTCGTCTTTTGTTTGAGTGCCACGCAGCTCTTGATTACTCTCCCCGCACACTATTGTTCAGCTTACATGTTCGGACGTGTCGCGTGGAATCGACACATAGCTACAATTTATTTTGTATTATTTATTTCTGTGTTTGTTATATCTACGGATACTTGAGAGACTCTATGTGGTGATTTCTTGTAACCATGAACAAATCAAAAGATGAGATAAGATTGACGAGAACATTTATTAGCTTACATACATCCGACTTAGATTTTACAGAAATTGCGAAATTATACCCTGACTTACACGGTTATTGCTTGGTCCTACCTATCGCATAAGTTCTGGGTATTACTGTATGTCAGTTTTTGTTTGTGATGGGTATGTGCTGTTATGAAGCCATAATGTTTCTAGACTTATGTGTAGTGTATGTGTTTTGATTCTTGTGCAAGAAAGGACTACTGGCACAATAAGCATTTTATCCATTCTCCACAAGAGCTTTATTTCATGGGAAAGTTCTGCATATTTACTAATTTTTCTGTGTATATTTTGTATGTTTTGAGTATTTGGTACATCTATGTCTATGATATGTGATATTGCTCTGTTTGTCAATGTATGTGATGGATTATTTTGTCTTTGATTATGGACGTTATCATATTATATTTTGTATCTGTTTTCTATAATTGTCCGTGGTGTGTATTTAAATATACAACCTCACTATAAACTGGAACTGTAGAGTTATGAATCACACCTAAATTCAAACTTTTCAGCAAAATGAGTCCAAAATTTTAAAGATTGAACATTTTTGGCCACTAAATTTATCGGCCTTCCTCAGGAAATACAAATTGAAAAACTGTTTTATAAATAGAACGTAGCTGCCTTGTAAATTTCTAAAAGAACGAAAATGGCTGTGACATATTGTGTATGACGTATATTATGAGTCTATATAGTGTTTCCATGCAGATGATACATAAATGACATCAGTGTTTATGTAGGTTCCATCAGTGTGTATTTGTAATATTGTAAAGTACTATTTAATTTGTTGCTCTACAACGAATTTTTCTTAGAGAGCCGGGACCTAACGGGTACTTTACGCGGGTTCGCGTTTATTAGTTGCCAGGCCTGGACTTTTAGCGTGCACCGAAATAAATTAAGGACAAAGTTAGTCACAAAAAAATCTCAATAATAAAATGTTTAATCAAGTCTAACAAATACTATGTACAAGTTTTATAAACAAACAACAAATTTATTAAATAAAAAATCAAATCACAATCAACCCGACAAACTTAAGTCTTATTCTAACTTAGAACTATTCCCCTTGGAATTCCGACAAAACAAAATTCAACTCTTAACTTAGATACAAACTCTCTTATAACTATCAATCTTAACCGTCACCTCAATTAATACTCGGAACCTTTTCTTCTACTCAAGACTTTCCTATTTTCAAATCATCAAAATCGAACCTTCAATCTCCTACTAGGATTTCCTATTCGACACCTTGTTCACTGCTACCAGCAGACCAACGCTTTCGGTTCAGGAGCTCACCTCGTCTGTCTTCACTTGAGCTACTGTACTTATAGTCTGAGGTGACGTCACAGTTCTAATTGAGACACTCCCCTCATTTACATATCTACACGTAACATTCTTGTTTTCTCTTCGTTATCTGGTAGCTTATTTCTCGACAATACTTTGTTAACCTTTTACAGCATTTCTTTAACAATTATCGGGATGTTTAGTTGAAGGTTACACAAGTTGAATTTACTGGTTATAGCAGTATATTCGTTTGTGAATGGTTGTCTCTTTAATTCTTTGGGTAGACTATCTTACAGCATCAGGTTAATGAATTCTTTTATTATATTTTTACATATGCATTTCGAACTAGTTTCACATTTCCAGTTCCTCTTCAGTGTTCTATAAATTACAATTATAGAAATTAAGTTGACAAAATATATACAGATTAAAAAAACTAACAAAGTATTTAGGTATTTAGGATTAAAAAAACTAACAAAGTATTTAGGTAAAATCCTTAAAGGTATTGGTAATGTGTTTATGTTGTGTTACCAAGTAACACAACATAAACACATTACCAATACCTTTAAGGATTTTACACATTTCTTTTTTTTTTTACTTTAAAGATTTTGGTGTGTGTTCTTCCCTCAAAAAGCACCTGAAGTAGTTTATGTCATGCTGTAACATCTCCACTTTCTTAGTAAGAACTCCCGATCTGTTTTTCTTATCCATTGTATTCCAATAATATGTTGAATTTTCTGGTTATAGCTGTATACAAGTTCCTAGAAAGTCTATTGTATACTGTATACTGGTTATAGCTGTTACACAAGTTCCTAGAAAGTCTATTGGGATGTCCCTCTCTTCAGTGCGGACTTACAATTCTGCCGCTCGGGCGTGCACGTGAGTGTGAATGCTAGCTATGGCACTGTCGTTTCGTCGTCGGTGAGTTGGTTAATCTCTTATCTTCTCGTTTTGAACGTTCTGGGGTGATGGGTGAGGAAACCTTCGTCCTAACTAAACATAAGCCCCAAACAAAAATATAATAAAAGCAAAATACTGTAAAAGTAAAATAAAAATAAAGCTCGGACTTGGTTCCTTACAATATGGCTGCTTGGTGTGTAATAGTTTGTATTTGTGTGCAACATTTTGAATATTCACATTTGCTATTTGATTGTTTTGATGTAAGTAGTCTGTTTTAAAAGCCTGCACCCAGATATATGTTGTATAGTTTTGTGCATGACATGGCATTTCCTACAAGTATCTTTTAAAATGTATGTTCTGGAATTTTTTTGTATTTATGACCTGGTCTTGAATGACAATTGTGAACCCTTCCATATCTCCAGAGAGACATTCATGAATCAGCCAGCAGTTTGATGTGGTTCTATCAATGTGATTCTGATTGAGATCATTAGGGTACTTATCATGAAGCTTCTTCAAAGTCCAAGTCTATTATTATTATTTATTTGGATGAGGATTCTTTGAAGAAAGAGCACTGTTATAAATTTTTTTTCTGTCTGTTTATTATTTAATAGTCATTAGCAATTGCCACTTTTAATCTGCTATTAAACATCAATATCAAATTAAAAATTAAAGTTTTTACATATTAAGTTACTCAGAGTAAACAAGGTTGCAATAATAAATTCTTTCAAATCTGTGAAGACTTTTGATAAT
Organism: Centruroides sculpturatus; assembly: GCF_000671375.1. Taxonomy (NCBI): domain Eukaryota; kingdom Metazoa; phylum Arthropoda; class Arachnida; order Scorpiones; family Buthidae; genus Centruroides; species Centruroides sculpturatus. The sequence goes on from NW_019384868.1 coordinate 194,508, forward strand.
AATAACCAAGTTTACTTCACATTTACTATATAACAATGATCTAAATCATTTATAATTATTAGTTAAAGAAAATCTCTTGTGTTTATTCTGTGATAGAGAGACTATTTGGTTTTTTATAATGTTTTAACTGATTAGATATGCTTAGATATTGTGGTAAATTAATTTAAAAGTATTTGACAATTAAAAGGAAGCTTTCTGTCGTGCAGTAAAAGGAATATTTGTGCAGGAATTCTTAGATTTTTATTAAAATTATGCACAGAACACATGAGGAGTGTTCAAAAAGTATTGATAATTAATTTTTCCCACAGAAACAAATAAAGATCAGGACATGTCTTGCTGTTTGGGAGGTATAGGGAACCTTCATGGACATACATGAATTTTTTCCTTCTGACAGAAAGTGTTAGAAGGAAAGTGCTGGCAGTCAGTATATTATTGAGTGCTTGTAGTGAGTGCCTGTTGCATTTTTATTTGCCATGAAATGGTTGAAATGACTTAAGCAGTGCTATTTTATCAAATTTTGCCAGAAGCTTGGTGAAACCAAAGTTGAAATCATTTGGAAGACTTTGTAGTAGGAACTTGGCAGCTCCATCATGATAATACACCTGCCCATTCTTCGAATCTGATTCAGACTTTCTTGGCCAAATGTATCATTCCTCTACATTGTCAGGCTTCTTACTTTACCAATCTGGCTTGTGATTTTTGGCTGTTCCCCAAGCTAAAGATACTGCTGAAAGGAACATGACTTGAGTCGTGAGAAGACATTATTCAGAATGCAATGACATTCCCAAAGAGGCCTTCCTGACATTGCACTTTTCCCAGCAATTCCTCCAACAATGGAGGAATTGCTGGGAAAAGTGCATGCACACCCAAAGAGATTCTACTTTGAAAGAGATTAGGATTTCTGATCTCTATTGATCATTTTTTCCCAGTCAAATGATTGATACTTTTTGAACACTCCTTGTATAATACATTTTTATGTCAGCTGGCTAGTATAAATTTCTAAAATGTAACTGATAATGCATAGAAATATATTCTGTTATGTTGTTAAAATTTTAAAATTTATCATGTTTAAGTTATGTTGCAGCAACTTAGAATGTTTCAGAGCACACTGCTTGGGATTTACTAATATAACTTAGTTATATTCTAATATTTGTTATACAGTTATTAAATGATACATTAGCATAGCATGTAGCGTTGTAATAAGTATATGCTTTGATTATACACTGTAATTTAAAATCTTTTTAATTATAAAATGCATATTTTATTACTTTATATAAAGTTTAATACTTTATTATTTGAAATATATTTTTAATCTGAATTATTTTTGAATTGTACTTTATAGTGTATTAAGTTGTTATTTTTTATGAAATAGGTTGACCCTGCAGGTACAGGTTGTGTTAGTGCTATGGAAGCTGCTGCATTTTTGAAAAGATCTGGTTTATCTGATGCTATTTTGAGCAAGGTTAAAGTTTAAAATTTTGTACTATTAACCTTAATAGATTTTTTTTTACAAACTTAAAAATTTTTTTGTTTTTTTACTTATGCAATGTTAAAAATTCATCAAAGAAATGTGAATACGATTTATAAATTATAATATAAATATTATCTATATTATTGATAAATATTTATGTATGAAAATTTAACTACCCAGTATTTATAACACTACACAAAATGTGTGTAGTTTTATAAATATACTACTATTTTTAATATTTTAAAATTAATATATATAAATTTTAAAATATTGTAAAGAATGAATGAATGAATACAATAAAATTGATCAAGTGAAGTGTATAAATATTTTAAATTAGTTTTTTGTCAATGAAAAAATATCAAGACTGAATGTGTTTAACAAATTGAATGACTTTTGTTATATTCAAAATTTTTATTTATTTGTTTATTCTTTTGAAATTTACTAATCAGTGACTATTATTATAATTCGTTATTTTATATTAATAGTTTTTTTTTTTAATATTAAGATGTAGAAATTAAATAAAAAATTTAAATAACAAACATACTCTTAATGTAAATTCTCTAGTTCTTGAGTCTAAAGATTTAAACAGTGAGAAAAAATATAAACAAGAATTGTTACATTACAAGATTTTAATGTAATGAATTCTTAACAAATTTAACCTCACTTCTAAAATGTAATTACAAAATTATATTCTTTGTTCAAATTGAATTCTAGTAAATTAGATTTTCTTATTGATTACATTGCTTTTAAGCAAAGTTAAGAAGAAAATTGTTTGTACTTCTGTTATAAAAAATGCTATTATTTTGTACTGAATGGTCTTTGCAAACATGTTTTAGTTGAAATAATGTGGATACTTTGCAATTTGTTATTATTTTTTAATGTATTTAATATGATTAATAAGATAATGCTTAATTAAAATTTAATTTACTTAATTAAATTATTTTAAATTTCATAAAATGCATTTAGAAAATATTTACATATAAATTTATTATTTACATGTAAGAAATATAAATTCTTACTTATAAATATAAATATATGTATTATATATANTGTGTTCATAAATAACTGTATTATATACGAATAAATAAAATGCTGTGATAATTTAAATCAGCATAAATTTTGAGCTTTTGTTTTTAGGCTTCAAGCAGATGGCGTTATATTGAATTAGTGTTAAGCGAGACAAGTGGTAAACTATGATATATCATTGTATTTAATAACAGTTATTTATTATTGGAAGAAACTCTGACATCTTTATAACTTTAAAGTTAACTGATTGATCTAGTGAGAAACAGCTTTTTGAGATACATTTTTGTTTAAAGAGAGTTGAACATAAAACTGAAAGGTACTCAAGGTAGCTTATCTAAAAATTTGTTTGCATTTGTAAATATCCAAAAGCTGTTCATCACTGACTCAATCAATTATTGTAAGATGTAAAGCATTTTTTTCTACTGTATGTTTTAATTTACTTTTATTTCAGATTTGGGATTTATCTGATCCTAATGGAAACGGCTTTTTGGATAAAAGAGGATTTTTTGTTGCTCTTAAACTTATTGCTCTTGCACAAAGTGGAAAAGATATAATAATGGCAAATATATCTGTTCAGATAGCAGCACCTCAGATGGTAAAACTTTTATATATAAATTTAAACGTGAATGAAAAAAACTGATGAAATTAATAATTATAAGGAAATAAACTCTTAAATCAATAGATTTGTTTAAAAAATAAATGTTTTTGATTATCTTAAACAGTCACCTTTAAATTGTTTCCATCTTGAAGTTGACTAATTTATATATACCAATAAATAGTTTTATATACATACATATTTAATATATGTATAATGTACAGTACATACAGTAAGACCCTGCTTAATGTGGGAGATGCATTTCTAGGTGACAAAGTGCTAAACGAAACAACGTTAAATAAGGCCATTTTAACATAGAGTAAATAGGGATAGGGGAACATACAACTGAAAATAAAAAAATTTTACTTAATTTTAAATTATTTTTATATTAATTTGTATAATGATATATGTTAAATAACACATAAACATATGCACACAGAAATGTATAATAATATATTAATTAGTTCATTTTTTCTATATTAATAGTTCATTTTTTGTGACAAAGATCCCGACTTTTCTGAAATTCTTGTTTTTTTTTATTTTTTGCAATAAAGTTGTGAAGTTTCATTTATCGCTTTTTTCTTTCCTTAAGCAAATGTCGGTAGCAGAAGATCGCATTCAAAGCGCCTCATTTTTCTTTTGCACTTCTTTCAAAATCTGGATCATTTGCTACAATTTGATCAATGATTTTGGTTATCGTTACCAAACTTTTACTAAGGAAATCTGTAGAGAAATTTTTTGGGTTCTTCATTTTCAGAATCACTATTTTCCAGTTCTACATGGATTCCTTGTTCTGCCAGTTCTCAAAGGTCATCATTGATAAGACTCTCACCAGAAACCTGTGGTAACTCCTCAATATCATGTTCGCCTACATCTCCTAGTCCTGCTATATTGATTAGGTTGAGTTTGATCAACCTAATGATACAGCAATAAGCTCTTCTTGTTGAGAATTCTTGGATTCCTTCAGCCATAATTTCTTACACATTTTGTTTGTGCATTTATCAGTTAATTCTTGCCAAGCGAAGCCAATATTGCCTATGGCATCCATAATGTTATATTTTTTCCAAAATTGCACCAAACAAACATAGATTTAAAGAAAGTACATCTTTTTGCCACCTTTTTCTGATTGGTTTGTGTTCATAAATAACTGTATTATATACGAATAAATAAAATGCTGTGATAATTTAAATCAGCATAAATTTTGAGCTTTTGTTTTTAGGCTTCAAGCAGATGGCGTTATATTGAATTAGTGTTAAGCGAGACAGTGTTAAGCGGGGTCTTACTGTACATAGAAATATGTTTAAAGTATATTTAATTATATGGTTAACAAACATTACAGTTGAATTTAACTCAATTTAAAAGTATAATATTTTAAATTTAAAATATCAAATGTTATAGGTACAGACAGTTAACAGAAAGTATTGTCCCAATCAAACTACAATAGAATCTTGTTTTAACGGATTGTGAAAAAACAGTTTTCTTGGAATAATGGATCTTTTTCCCCCAGGTTATGCCAAATCAATGTAATTTTACCTCCTTTTAGCAGATCCATAACAGATTAAATCCTAGCCTTTGAATAAATCTTGGGAAATAAATGTGCTATTAAAAATAAATTCCAGGTTTGAAAAGCATGGGAAACATGTTGAAGCATTGCACTCTATAGGATGATGTAGTTCAAAGTTGCAGATAAGGAATTTAACTAAAGTTGCACCTCTTGAAATTATCTAGAGTCTATTCAACAACTTGTGAACTTTTATTTATACAATTGTAATATATGCATTAAATAATGATAATAATTATTTGAATAAAATGCTGTGTTAAACTAATTATAATACAGTGGAGCACTGTTTGTCTCTCTCTCAAGGACCAAAACAGTGTATAACCTGAAAGATGTGTAATATAATGAAAATTTAGTGAAGAAGCACCAAAACATGGTAGAAATAGTTGTTTTTATAACAGTATTTTTTGTTTTTATTAAAAAAAAAGTAATATTTTTTATTGCACATATTGTTCTGAAGCTGCTGTGGCAATGGTCAAATAGATATAAATAATGTATCTAATGGACAGTAATAAATTTCAAAGTGATTTTTGTCTATTCAAAACTGAAATGTCATCTTGATATACTGTCCTATACTTTGCTGTCACAGGATAACTTGCTGCAACCATGTAAACTTCCTCTATGTTGTAATTGATTCACATCCATCATATAGCAAATAATCTACAACTAATTTCATTCTATGAGAGACAATACAGATTATAAAGTTAATTTTATATATTTAATTTTAGAAATATGAAGAGAGGGATTTGAGAATAGAATAAACAAAAATGTGCTTTTGAAATTTTGATTGTTTTATAGAAGAATAGTGTGATATTTATTATTTTTTTCAGAAAGGAAATAATGTTTCAATGAAACTCCATAATGAAATGGTCCTATAAATGAAATATTTTACCATTGAAAGTAATAGGAATGTTTTGTGACTAATATACAATAATATATAAATGTAAATGTATAAACTGTACTCCACTGTATTTCTATTTATCTTCTGTATAGGAATGTAATTTTCTTATGTTAAATGATATATTTTTTTTTAATATCCAAAACTAATAATAATAAGATTCTATTTTAAAAAATTTTAATTTTTTAGGGAGACTTATCCAGAAGGGCATCAGCTATTATTGATTGGTCTATTAAGGTTTGTCAACATACGTTTTGTAAATTTAAAAAGATAAAAGTTATTATTGAAAATTTTTATTTCATACAAAATGTTTATAAATTTATACAGCCAACTGAACAAAAAAAATATGAAGAAATGTTCAATTCATTGGGCCCTGTAGGAGACCGATTGCCAGGAACTAAAGTTAAACCTGTGAGTTTTAATTAATTAATTAGTTTTTTAGATTTATTTTTGAACTTTTTGTTGCATTTAATTTCTGAATACTTTTTTGCATTAATGTTATATTTTTCATTATATATAATAAATTAATTAAATTACATGTATTTGGATGAGATTAACATAAAATGAGTTAATTAAAATAAAAAGCAAACATTTTCTGTGGTCTTAAAACACTATCTTCTGGTTATTCAGTCTTTATACAGTAGAACAATACTTGTGTTGGAATATTTTTAATTTCAAACTGTAGAACATCATCTGCAATGGAATTTTAAAACTTTGGATGTTCTGATTAGTCTGAGATATTCAAGATTGGAAAAATTACACTGCAGTGCAAGACCAGACACATCACTAATGCAATGGACCAATCAATACATTCAAAGTTCAATACAGGGTGATTCACACATACCAAAGAATAAGTTTATACAAATTAATTTTTATTGAGGTAATCCTGTGTGCATGGATTATTAAATAATCGTCTTGTGCTTTGCAAGACATTATACATGGTAAAGAGACAGAAGGTTAAAAACCTTCTGTAAAGATAGACTATTTTCAGCATCTTTTGTACAAATTAATTTTAATTTAGATCAGTGTTTCCCAACCTTTCTGGATTAGTGACACTCTGAATTTAATAAGATTCCTGCAACACACCATACTTTTTAAAATAAAAATGTTTAAAATTTAAAATAAATTACAGTTGATTTAAAAAATTCTGATAATACAAAAGCTAAAGTTATCAAAACAAACTCATAATTTAAAAATATACTATAAAAATAAAAAGCCTATTTGAATCAATGTATATGGAGCTAATATCAGTCTTTAAGCTGGTAAGCCACAACATTTACAGAAGCTCCAAAGAGTTTTTGCAGGCATGCTCATAGATGCATGTAGCTTTTGTGAGGGAGATATGTTGATACCACAAACTGCAATAATCAGCATTTTATTGAATACTTGTAGGATGGGCTGGCCAGGGAGATCTGCAGACTTGATCCTAATAGGCAGTTCTTTGCACTACCTGGGTAGACAAGTTTCAATTCATCAATCTTTATCCCTAATCCTTAATAATTTAAGTTAAGAATTGCCTTCTCTCTTTAGTTGGCTAATGGTAAAAAGATAAATGAAATTTTAAAAAACTTACTCAAAATTCTAAAGAATATTTAATATTTTTGCAACATGCCTGAGACACTTTTGCAACTTACTTGTGAGAGTGCCTTAGGTATGTTGTGGCACATGGGTTGGGAAACACTGATTTAGATAAATTTTTTTTTGTTAAAATTTTTATTACTGACACTGTTTGTAAATTATTTGTTTTGTATATTACTTTTCTTAAATTTATAGAATACAGTATAAGGGTTTATTTTCATGTGTATACATATATACCTATATATATAATATAATATTTTTTGTATGGAAAAAGGCAAAAAAATTGTTTAAAAATAGCATTTTGTTTTTAATGATGATGCTGCTGTTTATAAATTTTCACAATAAAATAGGCAAGCATATTTAAAAAAACATATTCTTATTTATTTTAAAAACCTTTTAAAACTTTTTAGTTTATTTTTATATAATCTTACATATAGTATCAATTTAGCTATAGAAATCTATTTTAAAAAATTATCTCAACTAAAATTTAGTTGTTTTGTATCATGAAATAAACCATTACATTGGCAGAATTTAAGTTTCATAACAATATCTTACATAATGACAGGTTTTTGCTGTGAATTGTGTAAGAAATAGTTGGATTTACATATAACCTTATAAATATAATTTTATTTTTTAGGTCATGTTGAATTCTAAACTTCCATTAGAAACTCTTGGAAAAGTAAGTATTAGAAAACAATTGGTATTTTATTTGTTTCATAATTTATGTGATGTTTAATATAAGAATTATGAATTAAATTTAATACTAACTTATATAATTATTTGTGTAATAGATTTATTTATATGTTTATGTTTTTCCATTATATTAATAGCAACAATAATCAAAAACACAAAAATCATTTAAAATTCAGAATAAAAATTAGAATGTTTATCATATTAATAACAATAATATTTATTTTATTACAAGTTAGTATATTGGTCTGTCAAAGATGATGGATAAATTAGAATAATCTTAGATGAGTAAGATAGCCTTGATAAATGCAGAACACTTCACACAGAAAAAAGAATTCTGAAAGATTCAGATGTAGAGAAGCATTGAATCTATGGATGGATCAAAGTATACAAATATTTATCTTTCCAACAGGCCAAACACAAAGAACATGCACAAATAAAACAAAGACTAAACAAAAGAATACACAGCAGATTAAATTCAGTACTGACAACACAGCTGAATGAAAAAAAAAACATTTTAAAGCTATCAACACATATGTAGTCCCTTATTCATTTGACACACACAGAACTAGAACAGCTCAAAAAGAAAATGCAAAGAACATTAACAAAATATAACAAACACCATCCTAAGTCCTCTGTAGAAAGGCAAAGTCCTTCTCATAAGAGGGAGGATTTGACCTTGCAGATATAGTAAATCTTCATTGCAAACAAATACAAACTCTGTGAGAGTTCTTCAACAGAAAACAAGAAACATCACAATTACACAAAGATGTAATTCTTACAGACACAAGCATTACACCAGTAAACTTACACAACACTGTCAAAGAAAATGGCATGCAAAAAATATAATATGACCATGTCATAATCGCAGTCAAAAGAATCCATCACAGCATACAGCATATTCATTTACAAACAAAACAAAAGCAACATACATCATAGACATAACTGTACCAATACCCACAACATACAAAATACATACACTGAAAAAATTAGTAAACACTCAGAAATTGTCCATGAAATAAAGTGTCTGTGGAGAATGGATGACATACTTCTACAATCCTTTCTTGTTCAGGTATCATATTGTGTCATACCATGTACATTACACAAAAGTGTAAAAACATATGACTTTACAATAGAGTATACATCAGACTAGAAGGCTGTTATAATAAACACATCACATAGGAAAGTTTTAAACACAGATACATACATGAACAGCACATAAATATAATAATAGTTTGTTTTATATTTATGCCTTGACTTTAGTCTTGCATAGAACTAGGGTACTAATTCATAAACAAAGTAAGATACACTCCACCAAGATCATAACAATAATAATTTCATGAAAATTGAATAAACATTTTTTAAAATTTTTTTATATGTTACATGAATAATAGTTTGAAATTTAGTAAGATAATGGAAGTAAAATTATATTAAATAAAAAAAAAACTATAATGTTATTAAATATACCAAATTATATGGTATTTACAAAAATTTAAGTTATCGTACAATAACTACTTATTAAGGAAATTGTAAAATTCATTAACATAGAAACATTTTCAGCCTTTATAATACTATCATCAAGTATCAAATAACAAAATACATATGAATTATAGAAAGGAATAATTGAACAGAATTTTAAATTAACAAATTATCATACAGAATTTTACAGCATATTTACAATTAATGTATTAAAATATATATACATAACTTCTCAAACAAACATATTTATTATTTTTCTGTAGAAACTAAAAGTAATAATTTCAACAACAGCAGTTAGTATAAAACTCAAATATTACAAATTTCAAATTTAGTATTCATAAGAATGAAATTGATTACTATTACAATTATTCAAAATCTCAAACAAACATTTCTGTTTGAAATTTTGAATAATTGTAATTTTGGATTAGGGAAAAGAATCTAGCAGAAGAAAAATTTTTAATCAGCACCATATCAGTAATTTACAATTCTACTGCTTTACACTGACCAGTAGAAGTGAAGTCTAGCTTACTGTATTAGTTTGACAATGGTCTTTTATACACTGTAATTTGCATATTGAATATGCTTAAAAAATGTTTTCTACCTAATGCCTAATCCATTCATTATGCAAAGATCAGTATGAAATTATGCAAATTATACTAATTGGTAAGTATTGAGATAGCAGTTGAGGTTTAATATCACTCAACTCCCAAAACAAAATGGAAAAATAATCTAACTAAATGTAACTATAAATAAAAATTTCTCTTGCTACCTTATACTAGCACATTTTTCCACGCGTTCAGGAATAATGGAAATTAATTACAAAACATTCTGATTCTATTGGTATGTTTTTAGGAAAATATGTATTATTTGATATCTTCTGAACATTTTGCAGACCATCTGAAATTCCAGTTTGGTAAACATTTGAGTTAAAATATTAGACATTTAATAGATATATTAAAATAATTATTAAAATTTAAGTATAATATGAAATGTTGATAATTAAAACAAAATTTGTACATATTCTTTTTATTTAGATTTGGGATCTTAGTGACATTGATCAAGATGGTTTCCTTGATAAAGATGAATTTATTCTGGTATGTTACTTTTATATTTTGTAATTAAATACATATAATAACTATTTTTATTTGTTATTAAGTTTTTTTATCTTTAGAGATATAAAAATTAATAAAAAGGAAATGAGTCCTTTTAAAGCTATATATATAAATTATCAATAAACAGCTTTATTCAGGAAGAAATTTGGAATATATTTTCGTTTATCTTTTGAAATGCCTTGCAATTTCGTGTTATGCTGTCTAGTATATATATTATTGTTTGAATGATCTGCTATTAAGAATTATGCTGTACTAAAATTTGTCTCAGAAAAAACTATATGCCAAATCCAAAACAAACTGCTGTCAAGTGTGTATAGTTAGTTGATAGATCTTGGCCGCACCGAAAGGCATAGCCAGCGAAGGAGAGGAAGGAAGGAGGTAAGGGGAATTGAAGAAAGAGGGGGGAAGACGGGGAAGAGAAAGAGGAAGGATGTAGATTACAAGTGCGCCATTGCTGGGCGTCAATTGCTGAGCGTAAAGGCGATAGAAGTAAAGGGGCCCGTGCATAGGAAAGCACATAATTGGTGAATGAGTGTACAAGAGATTGTGCGACAAATATATACAGAAGATAACGAACCACACAGCGTGGTTTTACACAGCTGAACGGCGAAGGGAAGGGAGGCCTGTAGGGCCCCCTACCAGCGACAAAATATCACAGCTAAGATAGTCCGTATTGGTAGAGTCCACTTAATGGTGAGTCGATCTGCTGGAGATGAGCCTTGTCACAAAGTTTGCAAAGGCTTTGTAATAGAGATTATTACTGATGAGGAGGCTCGGGTTACAAGGCCAAGTGTCGTTGTTTTTTAGAATGGTGGATATGAGTTCCATCCTTTTTTCCTCCGTGCCCTCGCAATGGTAGAGGAGATGTTCTGGGGTCTCATCCTCCAGTGGGCAGCTGCTGCATTTCCCGTCACCCTTCTTTAAAAATCTTGCAAGGTAGTAGTTGAAGTTTCCATGCCCGGTCATGAATTGTGTCATGTAGAAGTTAGGGTTGAAGTGTGTAGGGTTCGGCCTGTCCACCCTGGGAATGAGCTTGTACGTCCACCTACCCGTGACAGAAGTATCCCACTCACTTTGCCATTTGCTGTTAACGTAAAGCATTAGGGCGCTGGAAACCCATGACACAGGGATAGAGGAGAAGGAAATGTCCTTAAGCCTCGAAGGGGCTACCTTAGCAAGCAGGTCTGCCCGCTCATTTCCAGGACAACCAGAGTGGCCCTTCACCCAATAGAAGTTAATATCCTTTGAACATTTACGGTGATGCACAATGTAAGGAAAAACCTATTTATTTTTTAACCAAGAGCGTTTTGCAAAAGACAGGATTAAGATGAATCTACTATCTTTGTTTCTTAATAACCTGCAATCTAAATATAGAAACAAAACATGAACTTATCCCCATTTGTTCGAAAATCCAAAAAATGGCGTCACTGAAGTTAAATTTCTATAATTTTTTAATAAAGGCATTATTGGAAAAATATTACCGAAAATTCTTTTTTATCTTAGTTTTGCTTAAAGAATTTATCATATAAGTTTGAAACAGGAATTTTGTAATGACCTGTATACCTTAACGTATTACATNAAAATCGGCCCGCGGGCCTAGACGAGGACCCAATGGAGCTACTACACCAAGGGATCAGAGCCGTTGCCGAGTACAAAACTAGTGTGCCGGCCACCGTATTAGGGTCCAGTGGAGTAGGGAACAATAGGCTTTGTTTTAGTTCCCGACGAAACACGTGGTAGCGAAAGAACAAAAGGCTTTGTTTTGTTCCCGGTGAAAAACGGTATTGCCAAAGAAATCACACCCGACGATATAATTTGTTCAGAACAGGAATAAATATACCGTTGTGCACAGCAGAATGTCCGCTATCCAGCGGTATATAACACAAACTATTTGGCAAAGTAACAGACCAGCGCGAGCGACCGATAGAGATCACGTGGTCTAGCACAAAAACACCCGTAACTTGGTTAATTATTACTCGATTTTAACGGAATATACATTAAAATGACCCACTTGACATCAATAAACCGAAAATGTACAAAAATAATCCACAATCAATAGGTAGGACGCAGATGATGTATCCGGAACAGGAGCCGAATGCGTACACGACCTCCGTCTTCGATGACCTAGTGGCGATATTGTCAAGTGTGTATAGAATAAAACTGTTTGTAAAAGACACTTCCAAATAACAGACACCTTTAATTAATGAGCATTTTAACATTTTTAACATGAATAAAGGACATCTATTCTTATTACATAGTATGTAATGATTTACAAAATTGAGAAACATTAAACACCTCAAAATAAGGATAAACTTGTCACTCCCAGTTGATGTTTATCATTAAGAGGTTATGCTATGTCATAAAACTTTTATCGGGATGAAATTAAAAAGCAATCGATGGTTTATGAGTTTAAATTACATTTAATAGCTAAAGTAATATATTTTTTAACCTTTTTTTAGAGTATAAAAATGTCTGTTTAACGAAGATTTTTTAGAAATTATAAACATATTCTATTATGTTTAGGTTATTTATATAAATTTCACTAGTTTTATTGAAATTAACACAAATTAAAGTTCAATTAGCAATTCTTGTTAGTGGTAATCAATGGTAAAAATTGGACTTGTAGATCATAATGACATCTACTTGAGTAATCTCAACCACTTCACCAATGACAACACAATCTATAACACCACCTCAGTCACTGTTGCATTCCATACATCTATAGGCAGTGATCACTTTTTTGGTTTTGATGTATGTCATATGTCTATTGTAAAAAATGCTGTAGAAACTTTTATTCTAATCTCTCTGATGCATTCACTGTTGTTACATGTTTATCTCAAATAATTTTCTCTCAAAACCTCTATCTCAAATTATGGACTGAAATGCCAGTTACAAATTCAAAGCTTAGCAACTACATTTTGATAGCATAAATTGTAGTTGAGAATTTCTTGTAATATGGTACATACTGTAGTTGCAATTAATGCCGCTTTTTTCTGATTGGCTATGAGTTTGGCTTGCATTGGTTGAAGAAAGTCAGACATCAGGAACTGTTGACAAACTATTTCTGTTAAGATATGTCAAAAATGTTTTATATCTAAAACAGGTATATACAGTACTGTATTTGCTATTGTATTAATAAAATATCAAATCTATTACTGTTTACTATGTGGGAACCTCTATATCTCAAAACCTTTAGCTTAAATTTTTTTATTCCTGTGAGATTTGGGATAGACAAGTTCAACTGTTTCAATGATAAAAAAAATTGACACTTTGGATGGTCAACCTGAAAAAAATTAGACTGAGAAGGAGCTGATAATCTACTATATAAAGCTGAAAAACTGGGTTCTGTCACAGTATGCCAAAAACGGCCACTAGGGACACCCCTAGCTATTATTTAAATAAACAATAAATTCAGTATTACAGTAGAGCGTCAATTATCCGAAACGTCAATTATCCAAAAGAATTCCAGTTAGCAAATTTAAATTTTTGCTAGTGTTGTGGTGCTGCAATCTTTGGCTATATCTTGGGTTACTCAAATATTTTACATTTTTGATACTAAATTAACTTCTGAAGTATAATTTTTTATTGTCTTTATATTTTTCAATATATTTATTTTGTTTGTACAAAATAAAAAAATAATTTTTAACGATACAATAGTCTTCGTTAGGCTTAACATCTATGAAAATTTAACGCGAAGCGACATGCAACAGAGAAAAATTTCAACATCGGATACGTTAAACTATTTTTTCGTACATAATCGGTTATCCGAAATATCAGTTATCCGAACAACCCCAGTCCCCAATTGATTCGGATAATCGACGCTCTACTGTATTATTATTTAATGTGGTTTTTGCTTTTTTGGCTGCATTTTAGTAGGGTATGCCATGAGAAATTCAGTATATTATTATTTTTATTTGTAATAGGAATTTATTATTTATACCACAGAATGACACCACTGCTGCTAGAATGCTCATTAGGGGGCATCCCAGGCTACTAGAATAGGATTAGAAGTATGAAATAATCTAATAATCTTAATCTTTGTTGTTGTTTTTTGCCCGGGCAATGCCGGGCTCCTCTGCTGGTAATTTAATACAAGTTAAATATTTTTCTTCAGTTATTTCTGTATAACTAAATTTATTAAATTCATATATTCAAACTCAGTTTATAGTTAATAAGTTTTATTTATTTTTAAATTTATATATTATAATATATTCTACAGTATTATAGCATTATTTTTGTCATCAGTTAAAATACACTTTAGTGTGTTTGTCATCAATTTAAAATTAATATGAACTTGTTATCATTAACTTAGCTAGTGAGACACATTCATTTCAGTATAATGAAATATTTCAGAATTGTTTTATTTTTTTTATAAAAAACCTACATAATTGATTAACTGATTCATATATAGTGTTTGAGTTTCTACTTTCTATTAGAAGAGAGTTCCTTATTTATCTTATGTTTTCTTCTTATTTTTTTAGTACAGTTGAATTTTTTTTACTTGTATTTGTCTAGTATTATTTTTTGCTCAAAATGATGAATCAAATGTAAAAAATATGTTGTTATTCCAATCAAAATCTGAACTCTAAAATATTTAGCTATTATTTATTTCAGTTTACTCTGATTTCTTCAGCAATTTCAAATCATTCAACTGGAAATAGTAATAATTTTTTCACCTAATAATTAACGTGCTATTAATAATTAAATGCTTAATTGGATTCCATTTAGAAAGTAATTACTTTCCATAGATAAGTATGTTAGAATGTGTTGTTAAAATATTAAATTGATAGAATTAGTTTTATTAATTATAATTATTGATAATATTGTAATATGACTAGTATTTTTATTGCAACTGATTATACTTTTCAGAATTTTATAATTATTTATTTTCTTTAAGTAAAACTTTTAAAATAAATTTCTGATAATTGCATTATTTTTAAAAATATAATTCTAAGAAAATAATCTATTAATAATGTGGCTATTACCTGATAGATATATCAAAAATATAATATTGCTGATATTTATTTTAATATATATCTTAAAAATTAATATTTAATGATGATAATATTTACATATATTTTAACTTCTAACATATTACATTACTTTTTTTAAATAGGCTATGCATTTAGTATATAAAGCCTTGGAAAATGTGCCTGTTCCTTCTATATTACCTCCTGAATTATATCCTACTGCAAAACGAAAGAAATCATTAGTAGGAGGAGTTCCAGTTTTACCTGATCTCTTACCAGGAGTGGATGGGACCATTACTGGAACAAATAGGCGATCTAGTACTCCAGGTGTTGATGTAGCTATTAAAAATGTAAGTTTACA
This sequence comes from Centruroides sculpturatus, assembly GCF_000671375.1. Lineage (NCBI taxonomy): Eukaryota > Metazoa > Arthropoda > Arachnida > Scorpiones > Buthidae > Centruroides > Centruroides sculpturatus. Next base: position 210,246 of record NW_019384868.1, read on the forward strand.
TTAAATATGACTAATTAGTATCCTGTAATATGAGAGTTATATTCAAAATTTGATATTATTTGCATTTTTTTAGATTCCCATTGATATTTTACAAAGATTCATGATGATATAAATTTTATTTGAAAAATTAATATTTTCGCGTGAAAATTAAAATAATACAAAATTAACAGAATATTGTTGATTTAAGAATAACAATGAAATTTTCTTAATATTACAGATTCGGTTATTTTATTTGAAAAATTAATATTATTTTCGCGTGAAAATTGAAGAAATATAACATTGAAACTAATAATATTATGCTTGTTAACTTAAACAAGCGTCAGAGTAATGGAGTCATACCAATTTTGACATATTTTAATTAACAATATTTATAAAATCATAAATATTAAATCATCTTTATCCTTAATAACAGTAGCATTTGAATAAATAAAAAAAAAATAAAAAACTTTTAAAAATGAAAAAAGAGCAGGAAAGTAAATTATGATGAAATTTCAAAAATTATTTTGTCCTTTTCGTCCACTATTGTTTAAAATAAATCGTACTATAATAAAACGTAGGATGTGTGTCTAGATAGAAAGAACAATTTTATACGTTCTGCTTCATTTTTATGAAATTAAACATTTTATAATACGTTACAAATATCATTTAAAACTAAAATATTTACTTTTCTAAATTCTATCATTATTGCTAATATAATGCATTGAAACATTAATTACTGTACGAATATAGAATTTTTACTTTATCATTAGAATATACTAGAAACCAAACGTTTTGATAACGTCCCGTATATTAAATCAATTTAGTGACACGTAAACAGACGAAGGACAGTGCTAACAATAGAGTTAGAAAGAGTAAATAATCGTAAAGTAGCATTGAAACATTTTTATCAATAATAACTTTTATAAATGAATATCGTTTCCTTGTTGGGTTGCAATTTTAAAATTGGAGGACCTGTACATTACTACTGTCCGACTGTCGTTAATCTCGAGAACAGAGTTAGATGGATGGAAATCGAGACCAGATATGAAAAGCTTAGAGGCCGGAAGCCACTTTAAATTTATACAAACTTTTGGTCTGGACTGGAAGTCACCGGTAAATTTTTTAATTAAAAGATGATTAAACTTGCAGCCCAGTATTTTGACGATGTCACAATAAATAATTGCTCGGTTTTTTTTGTATAAAATATGCAGATTTTTATGTTTATGCTAAATAATTTGAATGCTTTTGTGCACGGAAAGAGACTTCATTATTAAGTTTTTTGTTAATAATTTTCAAGGCAAGTTGCACTAATTTCAGCTATCATAATTTAAATAACTACTAAATAAATCAAGTGTTTTTGTAACTGGAAAGAGACTATTATTAATTTTCAAGGTAAATGCAGCAATTTAAATTAATGAAATTTATAATATAANATATATAATTATTCTGTGTGATATTTTGACTCTACGTATTAAATTTGTTTGTAGTCAGAGCAGTGATTATAACTTAATTGCCCTTCTGTTGATCTAGAACTTGAAGTAGGAACATAAAATTTTCTATAGGAAGTAGCAACATAAAATTTTTGGTTATGCCTTCATATAAGAAAATTTAACTGAATATAGATCCCATTTAGTAAGATCTATTGCTACTTTTCTACACCTCAGACTATTTATAAAAATGCTAAAGAAGGAGCAAAAAAATAATTCTGTTAAAAAGAATGTATTATAAAAAAATATAATATATGAATAATATCAAAAATGATATATTTTTTTACATACACACACATATATACATACATAATTGTAATCCAGAAAGAACCAAACTGTAATTGGACATGCTATTATGAATTATTTGTGAACTGTTGTTGAAGTATTATTGAAATATTTGTGAGCACTGCAAAGCAAGCAATGTTTAAAGCACTGGTTAAGGTTGATAACAATGATTGATAAGGATTATGAATTATCAGCCATATGTTGACACTAATAGCATATAAATACAGCTTTAAAAAATGCTTATTTACTTGAATGAATGATGTTTTGAACCAAAACTCTGAAACTTTTGGTTAAAAACTGAAATACAATAAGCAAAGTTTCATATATTTTAACTTATGTATTTTGGGAACATGTTTAAAGTGATCAGATATCTTTTTTTAATCTGGACATGTTTTCTTTATTTTTGTCTTTATCCATTGTCATGACAGACTTTTTAAAAATCAGGAAATGTTCTCTGTTTTAGGTTTGCACACTTAGATTGAAATATTTTTTTATATATATTACCATCATGCAACATCCTTAATTACAAGGTGGCAACAATACTCTCTAACTAAACAATTAAAATAGCAGCAACAATTTTTTACAGAATTTAAAAATTGTCACATCTCCAGTAATAAATTGATGTTTTAAATAATTAAGATTTTGATAAAGGTGAAAAAAGTTTATAGAATCTCTTTTGTTATAAGATCAAAAATCAAGGTCACATATGTTATGAAACATGTAAAAGAATTGAAGTGGCAATGTGTTGGATATATGGCTGAGAGAACAGATGACAGGTTGACAGGAATTATAACAAAGTGGTACCCAGGAGATGGGAAGTATTTGAGAGGGAACAAGTCTAGAGCTAGTTGGATGCATTTTGAGTAACAACTAGTTTCCAATGCAGAAGAATTGATGAGGATGAAGATCAGTGGAAGAGCATGAGAGAGGTCTTGTTTAGCGGGTGGACTGAATGACTGATTACGACAATGACATTATTATTATTATTATCAATCATATTTATGAATATGGATTTAAATGTTTGATTGTTATAAGTGAATACAATGGCATTGTAAAAAGTATAATTTATTTACATGGTAAAGCAATTTATAAAAATGATGTAAGTGCTTTAATCAGTTTTCTAATCTCAAATAATTTATTAGTCAAAGAAATGTTGATTTTTAGTTTATTTTAGCTTGCTGTCAGAAACGAGTGCAATATTTAAAAAAATATTTTTTAAAAATAAATTTTTAAAAAATATTTTCAAAATTATTTTAAAATAATTTTAAATTATTCTGTTGAATGTCATTCAGAACTATTAAAAATTGAAGAATATATATTTTATATACCAGAACATAATATAAACATTGAAAGAATTTTTTTGCTAATAGTTTTCAAGCCAAACTCAAAAGGCTCCTTATAAAGGAAATGCTGTACTCCAAATGTTGCAACTTTACTTTTGCTCCAAAAAAAAGCTAGCTTGTCTTTTGCATTATTTATTATTTGATTCCATTTGTGTTGTAAATACAGGAAGTTAAACCATAGAGCAATTAAATCTGTTCAATCAAATAGATCTAAACTTAAGATTTTATACGATAGATGTTTGTAATTTATACCCCTCTATCCTTGCTTGAGGTAATACATTTCTCAGAAAGTTTATTAGAAGATAAAATAGTCATAGGAGATAGACAGACCATTGTTGATATGCTTCATTTAATTTGTCAAACAAATTATTTCCATTATAAAAATAAATTTTACTTTTAGCAGTCTGGTCTCCCAATGGGCTCACCCTACTCTTCAGATAATTCCCAGTTTTTACACAAACATTTTTCAAACTATCATTCAGTTTTTTGCTCAAGAAGACTCATCATTATTATTTCCATAGGATTTACTTTTTACCTGGAGAAAGCATGACTCCATTTTCTTTTTTGTTAATTGTTTCAGAGAATTGTTCATAATGTTCTTCAGAGCAAAAGAAGGAGAATAACAGAATTCTACAGATTTTACAGAAATAACATGGATGAGTCCTCTCAAGCAGAGACTGAATGATAGTTTGAAGAATATTTTTGAATTCACCCCTGTTAGATTTTTGTCAGAAATTGTTATGAGACAATTAGAATAACATATAGATCTTTAGCAATCCCATATTCCATTTTTTATAAATAGATTAGATACATGATTGATGATTTAACAGAATAGTAGTATTATGTAGATGTATTTTGTATTTTCTTCAATCATGTCAATAGTATTTTTCCTTGCATTCCTTTCTTGCTAGACATGCAGAATGTCAATGCAATTGCATTCATTGATTGTTAATTTCATTTCATAACAATAACTTATATTTTAGCATATATCACAAGTTCAGCTTACTCCCATTATTTCCAACTAGAGGATCATATTGGTTCAACAAATTTGTTAATGCTGCTTTCACTTCACATATGGAGGACCTACAAATATTCTTCCTTTGCAACATAGTTAAAATTAAAATTTCAAATAAATCAGAATTCTATGCAAGTTAGTGTGTTCTTAGACTCTAAATTTAATTATTTACATTGCATAATTAAATAGAAACTATTTTCACCTACCATGTTAATACCAGAAGAAAGGAATGTATGCTTTTCACTTGTCCCCATGGTTTTTGCAGATAGCATAACAAATTGTTGAAACTGTGCAAGAACATTTTTTTTGGACACCTGTAACATCCTCCTTACTGCACTATGCGGACTGTGTTGCAACAGTAGAGATAAATAGGATGATAGAGAAAAATCAGGCAAAAATATATAGCATACCATTAGTAAAGTAAAGAAGCAGTAATCTAGCATATGTGAGATCCAGGATTTTAAGGATATTAAAACCCATTTTTAAGAAATTTTTTATTTAACATCCATTGCAATCGTTAGAAAACATTGCACTAAACACGGATTGAATGACGTTCCTTATCAACAAACAAATGAGAATCTTAACAGTCAGTTGCAAAATGATAACATCCAATTGTGAAAGGAGAGGAAAGCGATGCTGTTACATTAACGAAGTCATCACTGAACTTGTACCTGCAAAAGCAACCTTCAGTTCTAAACAACTGCCAATCACCTGACCACTTTCCCAGGCTAAAGGCATAAAAGGACAAGACACTGACAGTTCCGGGCATTTGCCATAATGTTCCAATGAATTAATGTTTGGTCATAAGTGCTCTCGTAAAACTGGACATCTGCCCAAAAAAGGAAAATACGAAGACCCCGGAGAAGACACTCACCATTCTTTCAACGTGAATCCTTGTCAAGATGATAGAACGATGTCTTAGCAACGAAGAATAGAGGTATTTTGTTAGAAAGTTGTAAACTTTCTCTCCATGTCTGAGAAATTAGGCCCACCCACATGGCATAAGACATAGAATAGTTGCGCCACGGTTGTACGATCTATATCCATATTTTATTGCCATATGTTAATCATTTTGTTCTAATTCTTATGTATATTGTAGATTTAGATTATATTAAACTTTATTTGTTCTGTTAAACCTGTCTACCTTTCATTATTTGGCTCCTATCGACTTTCCCACTGTGCTCACCACTTGTTCAATATTCGAAGACACAAGACTTGTAAGAATTGCAAGTTAGGACGCGATTTAGCATTATCCTAACTGGTGTCAGTTCCTGACCAGAAGCCACAATCGTATGAGTTGCGGATTTTCAATAAACTCCTAGCCATCCAACAAATAATTTGAGTAGCTCTTGCCAACTTGTTGCCGATTAAGTAGCATTTAGGGAACGGCCCTGGTGCCCCTGACTTCTCATACATGTCAAGACAACTGAAAGAAATTTGAACACCAAAAATACATGTAGTACTTTAAGAAAGGTTAACAGCTTTAGCCAATTTACTTCAGATGAGAATTACAAACCTAAATGGGACAAAGCAAAACTTTTATTTTCTCCATGAAATCAAAAAATTTTATTCTTGGCCAAGGCAACATAAATAAAATCTTCTAAAGAGTGCAATATTTCTATACTCAAATTTTCAAAAACATGGAATCACATTATTATATCTGCAGAGATATATAATCTGTCAAATTTATGTCACCAGTATTTGAACCACCCAAAACCAACCTTTTGAATTTTAAGTTCAATTTCTTTTAGAATGTACTGAAGATCAGTTTGTTATGAGTTTCATGATGTGATTTTAGTTAAATATTTAAGTTTTTAAAGTAAATGTTTTGGTATTGAGGATTATGTGGACTTTTTTTTTATATTTTCAGATACTATAAAGATTCTTGCAAAAAGCATTTTATTAGTAATTTTTATATTTTTGAGAATAAAATTATTATTAAATTTATAGTTAAACATAATAATTTGTTGTTGAAAATAATAATAAATCAATCAACCAAAAAATGACAAGTAATATTGCATTGCTAAATAAATCCATTTAAAAACAGTTATTAAAATTTCTATAATTGTTTCTTAAAAATAAATTAATATATATATATATTTATTTTTTACTAATTAAATA
>NW_019384868.1:216939-262590 GCF_000671375.1 Centruroides sculpturatus
AAAAAAAACACAATATTTTTATAATAAATAAATATTTTATTGAATTATATATCGACCATTTTGGTCAAATACCTGTTGTCATCATTTCTGGTAGTAGCATGATTTCACATTCATAAAAGTTTTGATCATTGCTTACAAAAAACTGATCCAAGTGATTTTTGACATTGTCATTTCAAGTCTTACAGTTAAAAAAAATTTGTATAGACCGGAACAAGTAATAATCTGAGTGTGCTCCATCTGGCGGATATGGTTGGTGTGATAAGTGTGATAGCACATCCCATCTAAGTTATAACAGTTTCTGATGAGTTACCAAACTTGTGTGAAATTTGACATTATCGTGGTAAAACACTACACCTGTTTTGTTGATCAATTCTGGCTGTCTTTTCTGTTTGATGATATTACTCGATAGCAGCTCACTTTCAAATCAATTGTTAAATTGTCTGGTAAAAGCTCCAAAAAAAATTTTCTTAAAATCCCACCAAAGAGAGCATCTCTCTTTAAGAACATGTGGAACCCATATATCAAGCTTTGAAATGAAACCAATTTGTTTCAAGTAATCATAAACATTTAATTTGACAAATTTAATCTCTTAGTGATTTCACGTGTTGTTATTCGGCAGTTTGCTGCAATCAGTGCCTTTATGTTGTTTTCATTGGCTTCAACTGGCCATCCAGAATGTGGTGCATCTTCAATATTGAAATTGCCAGAACAAAATTTTGTAAACCAGTTTTGGCACTGTCCTTCTGTCAATACATCATCTCCATACATATCACACAATTTTTTTCTCGCTTGAACAGCATTTCTCCCTTTTCAGTAATAAAAGAGCAAAATATATATTCCATATTTGATGGGACACAAAAGATAAAAATTTCATAAAATCAAACAAAATTTTTTACAAATAAGCCTTAAAATGTTAGCTGTCAAAATATATAATGATAATGAGGTTTAGAATGAAAATGGTGGGAAAAATATGACTAATTTGTCTAGTGGTAAAAAAACAAAATTACTTTCCGAACAACCCAATAGTTTAATTTATGATATTATTTATAAGAATAAAAAGTAATGGATAGTAATATGAAAATTGAATTAAATTATTATAGAAATATCATAAAAATATTATAAATATAAAAATTAATTATATTAATTAATTATAAATTATAAATATAAAAAAATTAATTTATATTAGAATTATGAGAAGCAACTTTTTTGCAAAGTGGTACTCAGGAAATTAAAAAATTATCAGTTTGATCATTACTATTAATTTCCAAATAATTAAATTTGGTTTACTGAAATTCTTTTTAAATATCTAAAAATCTTAATTTTATTGTATCCCGTATATTTATTTTATAGTGTTTGAATAAAAATTTCTTTGTTCAAAAAAGTCATGTAATATTGCTATATGTTGTTCTCTCGTCATCAGTGGTCAGGAAAATGAGGAATTCATTTAAATATGAATCTTGAATAAATGTTTTTCAACATACATTTTCACCGTTTTGTGATCTTCCATCTTAAGTTAAGCTTTTTATTAGTAATAACAATGACAGATTTTTTTAATCGCAATAGAAAATTACTAATTTTGTTTTTTTCTACAGTACTTGATTTTCAATGAATTGATTTAAGAGTTAAATTAATATTGCTGTATTAATTTTTTCATATTGAAAAATAAATATTTATCAATATGAAATTTTTCTCACTTGCTAGAAACTTCATTAACTAATGATATAATTTAGTGTAAACTAAATTATATCATTAGTTAATTAAGTTTCTAGCAAAAATAATATAGCAATATTAATTTAACTCTTAAATCAATTCATTGAAAATCAAGTACTGTAGAAAAAAACAAAATAGATAATTTATTTTATATATATATATGTACATATATTTATTTATATTTTGCTTATCTAATATTATGATATATGATTTTAAATTTATAAACCAGTGCTGTTTTAATGAATTTGTAAGTTATATATGATATGTAATATTTTAACATAGTTTGTTATATTCATTTTTTTATGTTAAATTATATAATTACACAGTTTAATATTATTATGTTGAAAATATTAGTAAGCAAATTATGTATGTGGAAGCATGATGTATTGAACTTGACTTAAACTATAGATTAAAAAAGCTGGCAATGTTATTGCTGGACTTTCTCAGCATTCTTTGTTTTCCTTTTCATCCCTAATAATTACTACCATTAAGTCTTCAGATGTACATAAAATTACTAATAAAAATGATTACTTGTAAAATCATTTAACTATTTTAAAAATATTACTCTCTCTCTCTCTCCACCTCTTCAAAATATAAAGATCTTTGTCTTACTTTGATGAAAATTATGATTAATAACACAAAAACATATTTATCTCAAAAAATTTCATTAAAAAAATTTATTTATATTTTCATTCCTGACCTAGAGTTGGGGGTTGGGAAAATATTAATTTCTTAAAATTTTGTTAATACTGTATATACATATTTTTCAATATGAAAAAAATTATAACTCAATTGTTTTATTCTATCAAAAGTTATAAAAAACATCAAAAGATGTTAATGTTGGGAGTGCGGATAATTTTCAGAATAAATAAATTTTATTTTTTTGATAAAATCAAAATTTATGAATAAAAACAAGTATACAACTTGATTTTTCAAGTTTTTACCTTTTATTTCAGAATCAATGTCTTGTCTCTGTTTTACAGGCCTTGGAGTCACTCACTTTTCTCACTTGTACTCACTTTTTTGAAGTATCTTCACTTTTCTCACCTTTTAGGTCATTTTCTCACTTTTCTCACTTTTTTGGTCATTTCCATGGTGCTCAATTAAGATGTGGGACCAATCAAAAATAATTTTAAAGTCAAACAATCTGCCAAATTATTGAACTATTAGACTAGAATTTTCTGGAAGAAAATCTCGGCCCTGAGCGAGACTCAAAATCANTGTTATATTCATTTTTTTATGTTAAATTATATAATTACACAGTTTAATATTATTATGTTGAAAATATTAGTAAGCAAATTATGTATGTGGAAGCATGATGTATTGAACTTGACTTAAACTATAGATTAAAAAAGCTGGCAATGTTATTGCTGGACTTTCTCAGCATTCTTTGTTTTCCTTTTCATCCCTAATAATTACTACCATTAAGTCTTCAGATGTACATAAAATTACTAATAAAAATGATTACTTGTAAAATCATTTAACTATTTTAAAAATATTACTCTCTCTCTCTCTCCACCTCTTCAAAATATAAAGATCTTTGTCTTACTTTGATGAAAATTATGATTAATAACACAAAAACATATTTATCTCAAAAAATTTCATTAAAAAAATTTATTTATATTTTCATTCCTGACCTAGAGTTGGGGGTTGGGAAAATATTAATTTCTTAAAATTTTGTTAATACTGTATATACATATTTTTCAATATGAAAAAAATTATAACTCAATTGTTTTATTCTATCAAAAGTTATAAAAAACATCAAAAGATGTTAATGTTGGGAGTGCGGATAATTTTCAGAATAAATAAATTTTATTTTTTTGATAAAATCAAAATTTATGAATAAAAACAAGTATACAACTTGATTTTTCAAGTTTTTACCTTTTATTTCAGAATCAATGTCTTGTCTCTGTTTTACAGGCCTTGGAGTCACTCACTTTTCTCACTTGTACTCACTTTTTTGAAGTATCTTCACTTTTCTCACCTTTTAGGTCATTTTCTCACTTTTCTCACTTTTTTGGTCATTTCCATGGTGCTCAATTAAGATGTGGGACCAATCAAAAATAATTTTAAAGTCAAACAATCTGCCAAATTATTGAACTATTAGACTAGAATTTTCTGGAAGAAAATCTCGGCCCTGAGCGAGACTCAAAATCACAACTTCCGCTTAGTGTTGTTTGGTTATAGGAAACAAAAATTCCTTTCATGTATGTAAAGAGCTAAAATTGAGCCAATATCAATTAAAGTTATGTACTCATGCCATATTGTCATTAGCCAAAATCTAGTTCTTCAGAGTTGCATTTCTATCTATGGGGATTAAAAATAAGTATTTTAATTAAGCATCCCTACGTTTTTGGCTGTTTTCTAAGAAAAATACCTTTGTAGGGAAAAACACACTATGCCGAGGGATTAATTGCTCAAGCTGACAACACTGCTGCCGCTTCTAAATTTAAAATATATTATAATTTTTTTATTTATAATTTGAAATCGTGTTTTGTAATTTCTTTGTTGCTCAAACACTATTAAGTGTGAAAAATTTAAACACTTGGCATTTTTTCATCTTTATTTAGTTGAATATTTATTTAGTTATTTAGTATCAACTGAATAAAGATGAAAAAAATGCCAAGTGTTTAAATTTGTCACACTTAATAGTGTTTGAGCAACAATATATTATAATTATTAAAATTAACACGAGAAAGTGGTGTAACCTCCTACCTCTAGACAAATTATTTCGTTTCTGACCATTTAATTATTCTTGTTATAGCCCAATAATTTGGCAAACCATTTGGTTTTAATTAATAATTGGGTTATGGAGTTGTTGTTTACAAGAATGTTTTTTTACTTTATTTATCTTTATTCTATTTAACTCAAGTTTATGAAATTATTTAAAATTATTTTAATGATTTCTTAGCATATTGTTAACATTTAATCACATCTATATATTCCTAAATGTATGTGCAAATTGACTACAAGTATAATTATTTAGTGTAGTAATTTTTATTTTCATAAAATGTGTGATTACTTTATTTGTGAAATATCCATTTTTTTTTTAAATTTCTTTTCTTGTGCTGATTATAAATGTGCATTAATTGAGACTAAAAAAGTAAATGAAAATGTAAATTCATATTTACACATGGAATCTTTTAATTTATTTGGTAAATTTTAATTAATCGTCACCACACCGCACATGCACCATCTAAAATGGTTGGAGGAGAAGAAAATTTTTAGAGCATACGATACATCCACTTGTATTAATTCAAGAGATGAAATCGGCCTTTCCATGGCATGGCAAAACCTACTACATACAGATTAACAGCGAAATATTATTTATTAAAAATAAGATAAAAAATAAAAACAGAAGGTACTGGGGAACATGTGAGAACAGTATTAAATTATGTATCACAATCGCACGTTTTTAAATATCATAATAATATCTTTCTCTCTTGAATTTGGACGTTCATCGTTAACTTCGATCACGTTCAAACATGTCATGTGACGAAATAAGGAACAATCCGAACGATTCAAACTCGACAGAATTCGTATTTTTTCAAATTTCGTTTTTGGTGTTTGATCCAGCGGTTTCACCTGAAGAAGAGCCCAGAAGGGGTTATGAAAACGTTCGTCGTGAAAAAAAGTATTCAATTCACATCGGTTATAGGTTCAAGTACGTAATATTTATTTTATACAATCCGGTGTGCAGTAGATATTATATAATTATTAAGTGATGCCGACTAATTCATACTGTAAGATCGTCATCAGCTTTACTAAGGCTAGAGCGAAGCTGGATTTTTTAATGAAATGCAAGAGATTACGTGTGTTCCCTATGACCATATTTCGCATTCGCCTACCACCAGGAAACGAACATGGTTTGTCACACTTAGTGTGACAAACCATGTTCGTTTCCTGCATTTACCACTATTTACGCACCAAGCCATTTACGCACTAAAGTTAGATAGATGTTATATAAATTTTAAGTGTTGTAAAAAGTAAAACACGTGATTGCTGGCAGGAAAAATTTTCACACGCTTCCCAAAAGGTTAACAATGTTGTAACGATGTTGCTTTTTATTCATCTGCAGGAAAAAGTTCCTTATTATTTATGAAACCATTATTAAAACCTTGTTATACTTATACTATTTAAAATCTGTTTATTTCAGATTTATTAATTTATTTTGAAATCAATATTTACACGTCTCAAAGTATCAAAAAATAAACAATTTCTGATCATGATAGATGTCCCAGTGTAGCTAAATTAGTGAAATCAGCATTGACCCTCTCTTATGGCAATGCTGATGTGGAACGGGGATTTTCAATTTCACGCGGCGTACTTCCTCCTGATAGAGCATCACTGCCAGAAAGAGTGCTTAAACCAGAAAAAAGTAGAAGAAAGTGAAATACATGCAACAGGCCAAGTTTTGTTAAAAGCAGCAAAAAAAAAACAAAAAAAAAAAAAACTGGGAGAAGGCCATTAACAGCAAGAACATGAATGAAGTACAGGAAGCACATGTAATGCTTGTTAGTGTTAAAAGTGTTCAAAAGCAAAAGGAACTAAAAAAGGAAGGAAGCTGAAAACATCCAGAATAATCAGAATGAAAGAACATCATTTTTCATTACCGATTATTTACAGATGCCAAATACTTTTAAGTATTTATAGTTTAATGGAAATACAGTAGCTTCTTGTTATATTGCGCTAGTCGGAAGACAAAGAAAAAAAGCTCAATATAACCGAGTACTACTAAATTCTGGGCTTATACTAGACAGATTATACATGCTATGCAATCTCTATCCTCTATTTTTTCATCAGCAAGTGTTTTTGATATAAAATAAGCTTAGTTTTTCAATACTGAACTTTATTCTTGGTTATATCGTATTAATCGACGTTTACATAAACATCGATACCACCAATGCACATTTAGCATTGTTTCTTTAACAATGACATGTAAAGACAAACACTATCGATATAAAAACAAAATATCAGTTACAATTTTATTACATAGTACAGTATTATACAGTATTTAATAAGCGATTTATTTTCACAATAAATCGCTTATTAAAAATTTGTGTAATATGTTTTTCAGTAAAAATTATAAATGCTGTTATTGAAAATTTTTAAAAATAAATATGGAACATATAATAGAACCAAGAAAATTTATAAAATTACAGAGAGGAAAAATCTTCTAAAAAGCAAAATAAAGTTACTACTGTATAAAAACTTTCCATTCAGAATTAAAGAAATCTTTTCCTTACACAGTATAGTGAATTCGAAATTTTACACCTTCATGTGAATTGACCTGTCAATTCACATAAAGGTGTAAAATTTTGAATTCACAGAAACTTGTAAATGAGGAGACTAAAACTAACAAATAAGCAATTTTTAATATCAAAAGACAATTATTTAAAACAAATAACAATTGATATGTCTACCTGTTTTGCATATTTAGATCTTGATGAATTTGTTGTTTCACCTTCAGTGGTAGTTTCAAGGACAATGGTAGAAATACTGTATTTTGTTGCAAATAGAAATTCAATGGCAATTGGTATTTTAAAATTTGGAGGACCAAAAAAATGCGATTTATCCGAATCCGCGATATAATGGAATGGCTACTGTATTACAGTAATATACAGAAATGTTTAAAATGTATTTAACCATAACAGAATAAAAAGAGAAAAAAACAACTTTTACTGCTATTTTGTTGAGTTTTCCTTCCATGTTTTCACTNGAATGGCTACTGTATTACAGTAATATACAGAAATGTTTAAAATGTATTTAACCATAACAGAATAAAAAGAGAAAAAAACAACTTTTACTGCTATTTTGTTGAGTTTTCCTTCCATGTTTTCACTTTGTTTTGTCACTATTACACTCACTTTTTACTCACTGTTTCTGTATTTTAACTCACTTTTCTTGCTTTTTCAGAGGGAAAATGGCACTCTGAGATCTGGTTTTATCATGTTTGAGATATTACTATAGAAAAATATTTGCTTAATAAACACAAAAATACATCAGAACAAAATTCAAATTCTATGTGCCATCTGTTATGAGATTTTGTTAAAAAACTTTTTGTGTTATTAAAATTATTATAAAATGGCAAAGAGCTTAATTTTGAAGGTTGAGATGAGTTTTATAAAAAAAAATGTAAATGCTAATATTGAATAAAATCTTCATTAAGTCTAACTCCACTTGAGATATGACATATGACCCTCTCTATCTTCATCGACTTTTAACCTCCAAAATTTAATAGACCAATGCTCCTAATACACAAACCTCCCTGCAAAATTTCAGAAATTTTGACAAAAGCCACAGGAGTTATTAAGCTTCAAAGTAGGTGAACGAAACTGTTACCCCTAAACACAAATAAAGTATGCTTGTAATTAAAAACTTATTGTCAGCACGGTTTTAAACAAACAGCTGATACACAAAGTAGCAGAAGAATAGATGATAAATAATAACTTTCTCTTGAGAATAGCTATTGGTTTTTGTTGAAAGAAATCTGTAATTTTTTATTGTACTAAATGTGTAATCAAATATTTTTTTTTTTTTTAACTTCTGAACTATATCACAACATTTCAATATGCTATTTGGCACATCATTTTATTTTACCAGAAAATGATATGTCATGTTATTTGCATACAAAAAAATTGTAATCTTGACTTCACTTTTAAAGTATTAGATAAAGTCAAGATTACTATTTAGGATGATGGTGTACAGTAATTAATGACAAGGAGCTGACCTAGCAATTATGCTGTCCTAGACAAACTAGTTATTTTTCACCTCTTTTTTAAATACAGGCATAATGTAAAATGTAAAAAACCCAGTTAAATTCATGATTGTAGGGCAGGTTGAAATTAGTTTAGATTTTTCTCTCGTTTTCAGCTTATAAACATGTTTATTGTTTCAATTTTTTATGCTCTTTTTCAAACAAAGAAAGATATAATATTAATATTATTTTATAAAATAATAAGTGAAGGCTAGGACCTCTCATATTGAATTACTTAATTATTTTCTAAAATTAAAATAATCAATTATCTGAAATTAAGAATGTTTTGTTGTAGGGTTGCAGTTTGAAAAAATTGTAGACCTATAAATTTCCACTGTCATCCTTCTGTGTCTGTATGTCTTTCTTAATCTCAAGAATGGAATTAGATGAAACACAAGACCAGATACAGAAACCTAGAGCAGGAGACCCTGATTATAAAATCTTCTGGTTTGCACTAGAAGTCATGTTATTTTAATTCAAAATAATTCCCCTGAAAGATGTTAGATAGATGACTGGCATGACTCTTTTGCTAACAGGAAAAGTATGATTATTTTTATTTTCTTCAGCCAGTTTTGCTGCCCCTAGCAATCTGTCTCCCTGGACAGCCACCCACCTTGCCCACTCTTGCATCATCCCCTGGTAATGATCCTACACTACAAACTAAATTGACAATAATGATTAAAATTTGTGTTGCAGATAAATATTGAAATGGTATCTGTTGACAATGAAAGATGATTAATTTATATTTTTAAGAATTTTGTTATAATGATAATTTTTTTATATACAGGGATGAAATTTTTATGATGATAAATTGAAATATTTTTACATTAAGATACATAATAAATTGACAAGGACTTAAAATAAATTCATTATAATAATGGTTTTGTTATACTAGTGTTTGTTACAATATATCATCTATATTTTACTATATAGATGATAAATTTTACAATTATTTGTAATAATTTATACTACTTTTTTTAATTTTATTATGGTAGAAACATCAGAAATTAATATTTTGTATCATTGTGTTTATTTATATTTAAATATTTTATATAGGAATTTATGTGATGTAAAGCAGAATGGTAAATTGAATACAGAACAGTTTGCTTTAGCAATGTATTTAGTTAATAAAAAGTTACAAGGTGGAGAAATTCCTACTAGCCTTACATCAGATATGATTCCTCCAACTCTTAGACCAAAACCTGGTTCTGATGCAATACATGTAAGTAAAAAGTTTATAAATAAAATTAACAAGTTAAAGTAAAATTTTAATACAATATTACTAAGCAATTATTTGTTATCTATTCTATATTTAATTGGTTAAAAATTTAAACTCTGAAAAAATTATTGTAATAGTTAAAACTAATTTTAATCATGATTAATCAGCATATCAACAGAATATATTTATTAATAAAATATTCAGTTTCTGATATAGGAAAAAAAATGCAATGTAATGTTTTTTACATGTTTATAAAATAAAAGTAATCAGCTTTATTAACAGTTATAATAACCTAATTTCTTTGTGATAAAATATTGTAAATACATTTAAAATTAGAATATAAATGTTGTAATCATTCTACATAGTGTTGGTGGTATTTTATGTATATTTGAATCTAAGAAAATGGATTTTTCATCAGGAACATTTACAAATGAAAAATGATCATGCTGAAGTCTCTTCTTTTTTTGCTAATTTTCTATTATTTTTCAATTTGTTGGTAATTAATTATTTTTTATTAATTTATTTTAAATTATTTTAATATATATTTTGTACTTTAATTTTGAGTTTCAATTTAAAAAAATTAAACTTACAGACCTAGTTAAATATATTAAAATTCTGTTATTTTAAGAAATATTTTCTATTAATCTGTTTATTTTTTCTTTTTGATATTATTTAAATTCTTGTATTTTGTTTCAATTCTAATAATAATAATAACTCTCCCGTGGTCACCACCTGGTTGTGGTGGGAGAGCCCAGAAATTTTACTGATCCATAGGGCAATGCAGGCTGGTTGATAAGTTCCTGGTAGGGACACCCATGCTAGTAAGGTCTATGGGGAGAAATGAAGCTAAGAGTGACCACACCCACATTATGTGGAGATATTTATCATGGTAGTAACCAGATCTAAATATGATACCAGCTTGGATATTGCCTGGGTTAACAAGGTCCACGTTCGTGGGTTAGGCAGAGGCTCATGTTCGAAAAATAGGCCACAGTCTCCCTTGGTTACTGGTGGTGAAAGCAGCACTGGCCCAAGCATGGCTACTACAATGCCCTCAACAGATGTGAGGAATCAACCTAGCCTTGGTGTTTCTGTGGCAATGCATCCACAGACCACAAAGGCTGGAAAACCATGCCAACGGATGAAATGGACAACAGAAATGAACGAGTTTATCATCTGTACTTACTACACAATCACAAGACTCGAAACAAACATGACAGCATACAGACAACAACTACACCATAGATTCACACAACAATATCGTCACCTCACTGTCACCGAACAAAGGGTTGTCGATCAAAAAAGAACAATTATACACAACAACCTTATTCCACAAACAACACTTGAACTTATCAAAAAAAGGTTGCTGATCAAATACATCAACAGACAGAAACATTTAACATTAGTAATGAAGATCATGTAACCTGTCAGGATAATCCAGCAACAAGCATTGATAATAGTGCACATACAACAACTACAACTAATGATACTACAGGCACTTCCTCATCTATCACTGATAGACATAGAATTAGTTAATACGCTCTCACTTATATTTCAGGAAACACTCACTAAATATACAGGTACAGATTCCACACAAAGACCATGAATACCAAAAATGAACATGTCAAAGGTAGTAGGAAAAACACTAAATTATGTAAACGCTCACTTACTACTAAACTACATTCATTCAATTTCTACACTCTCAGACAATCATACATTAGTTTATGCTGGGGCAGTCACAGTAGTAATACACCATGGACTGAAAATACAATCATAGACAGATACATAAAAAACACAATTCTATCACAAACCTGCCTGGCAGAGAAGAATAGAAACACAAATAAATGACATTAGACATCAATTAGGCAGGCTGACACAATATACTAAAAACAACATAACACCCAAATTAGGGTGTTAAACCTAGAAAACAACTCAAAAGCATTTTCAAGAAAATCAAAACACACACAAAACACAAACATCACAACACACACATTACAGAATACATTGATACACTAAAACAGAAACTTGCAGCCAAAACATGTACACAATGAAAACAACAAAATAAGTTATTTACAAACAATGAAAAAAACTTTTACAGACAAATTAGTACCAAAACAAACACTGATACACAGCACAGTGGCATACCAACAGAAGAAGAACTCACAACTTATTGGTCTTCTCTTTGGTCCAATGCTGTTACACACATTGCTGATGCAGGCTGGATCGAGGAGGAGAACAGAAATTTGCACAACATACCAACTATGCCCTGTGCTGAAATAAACGTACATGACATCCGCTACACTGTGAACAGAATAGACAACTGGAAGACACCTGGTGTAGATAACATTCACAATTTCTGGTACAAAAAGTTTACATCACTGCACCAGGAACTAGCTAAACATCTAATACACATCATCATCAATCCACAAGACATGCCAAAATTTCTTACTCAGGGCATCACCTACATGAAACCTAAAAACAACAAAACTACAGACCCCACACAATATAGACCAATTACATGTCTTCCAACACTACAAATTATTGACATCCTGTATCGCAAACAAAATATACAAACATGTTGAAGAACACGACATTCTTATGGAACAACAAAAAGGTTGCTGTAGAAATCACAGGGGATGCAAAGAACAGTTACTCATAGATTCAGTCATTCTACGGCAAGCATACAAACAACACAGAAACATACACATGGCATATATAGACTACAGACTACAGAAAAGCATTCAACAGTGTTTCACACAGTTGGCTGCTACATATTCTACACATGTACAAAATACAGCCATCACTTGTTGCATTCTTCCAAAACACTATGCAGCATTGGAGAACAACACTACATCTCAGAGTTAGTAACACTACCATACAAACAAACAAAATATTCATTAGGCGAGGAATTTTTCAAGGAGATTCCTTGAGTCCTCTCTGGTTCTGCCTAGCCCTGAACCCATTATCCAACATGTTAAACAACACACAATATGGCTACAATATCAGACATGAAAAAACAACAGTTTACGCTGTCACATCTTATGTACAATACATGGACGACATAAAACTTTATGCATCCACACAGAAACAACTTCAGCAGCTCCTACAAATCACACACTCATATAACAAGGACATACAAATAGAGTTTGGCTTAGAAAAATGCAAAAAACTTCACATAGAAAAAGGAATCCTGAAGAAAGAAGATTTTGCACTTGGAAGTGGAGATGTTGTAGAACTCGCCCTCTTCCATGGATTCAATAAGTATTTAGGATTCCAACAGGCCAAACTAATGGAACATACACAAATAAAGCAAAGATTAATTAAAGAATACCAAAGTATGTTAAATGCTATTCTCAGAACACAGTTAAATGCAAAACACACAGTTAAAACATTAAACACATATGTCGTCCCAGTACTTACATACTCTTTTGGAGTTATACATTGGACTCACACAGATCTTGAGTAACTCCAAAGGAAAACAAGAACAACACTTACTAAGCATAAACAACAACATCCTAAACCTGCCACAGAAAGATTAACCCTTCCACGTAAAGATGGCGGATGTGGCCTGATTGACATTATAAACCTTATTACGAACAAATATAGTCAGTGCGAGAGTTTTTCTATAGGAAACAAGAAACATCACAGTTACATAAAGCAGTAACTCTAGCAGACTCAAATAACACACCATTAAACTTACACTCACATCATACAGACATGACACAACATATAAAAAGCATAGACACCATCAAGCAATTGTGGGCTCAAAAGGCCTCCATGGTAGGCATTCTTATGACCTGGCCCAGGATTTTGTTGACAAAACTGTGTCAAACAGCTGGTTAGATTGGGGATGCCTCTTTGGGGAGACGGAAGGATTCATGATTGCCATACAGGATCAGGTCATAAATACTAAAAACTACAGAAAATACATACTCAAAGATACAACACTCACAAATGACACATGCAGAAAATGTCATATCATGCCAGAAACTATACAACACGTCACTTCTGGTTGCAAGCTCTTGGCACAGACAGATTATTTACACAGACATAGTCAAGTAGCAAATATAATACACCAAGAGTTTGCAAAGAAACATAACTTGGTAGACATTCACGAACCATACTACAAGTATATTCCACAGACAGTATTGGAAAACAACACGCACAAAATGTACTACGACAGAGCCATAATCACAGATAAAACAATTTACCACAACAGACCAGACATCACACTCATTGACAAACACAATAAAATCACATACATTATAGACATAGCCATTCCAAATCACAATGTACAAAACACAGGGACTGAAAAAATTAGCAAGTACACAGAACTCGCCCAGGAAATAAGGCATCTGTGGAGGATGGATAGGGTAGTTATTGTACCTGTTGTTCTCTCCTGTACAGGTGTGATACCACACACACTACACAAAAGCCTGGGAACATTACAATTGAGTAGAAATACATACATCACACTACAGAAGGCCACTATATTGAATACATGCCACATTGTTAGGAAATTCCTGAATACAGACACACACACTGACACACTTCTTTAATTTTAGTTTTGTTTTGGTTGCTATGCCTTGACTTTGGTCTGGCATAGTACACAGCCACCGGTGTCAACCGAGTATAACTCTAACTCACAAAACATAACAACAATAATAATAATAATAGTCATATGTAAATATTACTGTCTTTTTTAATATTAAGCATTTAATCTGTTTTTTAAACTGATTCCAAATTCAAGATTCATCATTTGATCAACTGTTATAATCACAAAATGTTCAGTAATTCTGGTATTTTTCAGTTTTGTGTGTGTTATTCCTGTTTTTTCTATCACTTAGTTGAACCTTTTCATCTTATAGTGCTTATATAAAGCATTCTGATTGAATAACAATTTCAAACTTCAATAATAATCAGCTGTAAAATTTGATACCATTATTATATTTTTTGTGTTGATAATGTTTTGATTTAAAATAAACATTTAATTGGCAACATTATTTACTAAAAATAGACAATAAAAACAAAAAGTCATTTATTAAATGGAATACATTTTATTTGAATTGATTAAAAATGAAAAAATAATATTGATAAGACTATAGGTTAAATCTGTTTTAAATTCTAAAGTCTTTTATTAATTTTTTAAGAAAGAAAAATTTAGTGAGGATAAAGTGAAATAAGTAAATTAAACTAAAACTTCTCAAAAATAAAGCTATATTATTTTAATGAAAATGATAATTCTTTTAAAAAGAAAAAGGAGGAACAAAGAATGTTTCCTTTTTCACTTTTTTCCTTGAAAAAAGGAATTTCCTTTTTAAAAATCTTGTTTCATTGAAATGAACTTATCTTTCTTACATTATCATTTTTAATTGAAGTAAAAAAAATTATCTGATTAGAGTTGTTAAGTTTTTATAGCTTTATTTATTCATGTATTCATATTACTGCATTAATTAATATATTTGTTTTTTATATTCATATAGTACTGTTGCAGAAGTTTTTTTATTTTTACACACATTTTTATTTCATATTATACATTTATATATGTTTAATATATAAATGCATATGTTATGATTTATTAAATCTAATAGTTAATTATTATTATTATTAATACTTATTTTAGGATAATGGTTCAATACAAGAAGTATCTGATAGTTCTGGAAATAAAGAAATAGATATTATTAATAATGAGATAAAAGAATTGCAAAAGTAAGTAAATTCTATTTATTGCATGACATGATTTTTAAAAATTTTATTGAAATATTTCAGAAATAAATGTTAATATAATTTATTGATTATTATACTTTATGTATCAATATATTAATTAAGGAAGAAATATTAGTGTTATTGCTTACACAATTAAGGAAGTTTAGATTATTTCACAATAACTATTCTACAAATTTAAATTTAGATAAAAAAGTTAAGGAAATAATTATTTTGAATAAGAATTCTGTAAATATTAATCTATTCCATTTAAAGATTAAGCTTGAACTCAAAAAGATTGTAAATTACAGATTTTGAATATTACAATTAATATAAATTTATTCTTCTTAATTATAAGATTTCAAATAAACTTAACATTTTCAAAACATATTTTAACTGATAATGTGTCTGATATGGTTCTTTGATACATTTTTATTATATTATTGCATTTAGAACAGTTGCAATATTATATTAAATGTCATTGTAAATGCATTTTGTATTATTCTTAAATTCGTGTTATGTTTTGGGTTTTTTATTGTTATTCAGGGAGGAAATCCTTTGAATGCAAGACATTTCCTTGTATATATTAAAATAAATAAATAAATATTATTTTTCTTTTGAAATTAATGAATTTATTTTCATTTTATTAAATGTATATGTTTTTTCATAAATTTAAAAATATTTTGTCAAAACATTTTTAAAATATCTTAAAATTAGATTTTTGTTTTATTTTGTAAATTGAAACTTCAAAATAAAACAAATTATATTCAACTATAATGGAATCATCTAATTTTTTAGATTTATTTTACTTGCATTAAATTCTGCAAACTTAATTAAAATAAGTTTGATAAACAATCATTTTAATTGAATATTATCATTATAGAGAGAAAATGACATTGGAGCAAGATATAGCTCAAAAAGAAGCTGATCTTAAAATAAAAAATGGAGAATTAAAAAATTTACAGAATGAAAAAGATGCTTTAACAGCTATGCTAAGACAGCTTGAAATACAAAAAGGAGAGGCACAGAAACGTTTAGATGATTTAGATAATCAGGTTATAAAAAATTTAATTTTAATTATATAATAAATAATAATAATAATAATTTTTAAATTATTTAGTATAAAATTAAGTGAAGCATATCATGTTTATGAAGTTTTAATTTATTTTCTTTCTATATGTTTCTACATTAATTTCACATTGCATTAATATGTTTTCATTTGAATTATTTCATGTTTAGAATCTATCATCTATGAAAATGACTTTGTATCATTTAACAAAAATTGTACATTTATAGCCATTTTACTCTGACATGAATGAATCAAAATCATATTAAATAAATCCAACACCTACTTCATTATTTAGTCATATACAAATGATTAAAGTTAAACATTTAATTACCCAACTGTTGAAATTTAATATTTCTTATTTAAACTTTTATACATGTCATATTCCTTAATTTAAAGATGCATTCTTCATTCAGTATTAATTGTTATAATCACAGTTTTTTCTGTATTAAAAAAGTTATTTAGTTTGTTTTGTAGATTTTATTTCTGTTCTTTATTAACATTTTCTATTTTTAAAGGAATTTTTGTATTTTCTATTTTCTTATATACATTTAATAATATAAAGTCATATTTTTTTTCCCCCTTATCATGTTTGTAATACATGATCTTATTTATAATATAGTACATTCAATTGTCTAGTTACTTATTATACTTTAACTCAAGGTTTATTGATATTTTAAAGAAATATGTTTGAATAATAATAGTAATATTGGTTTTAATTACTAATTAATGACTAAATGTTGATAATTGTTTTGAATTTATTTTATGTTTAGTGGTGTAAAATAAATTTGATGAACCTATCCTAGGAATATATATACTGTATATCTTGGCAGATAAGACGAGGTATAAATCTTTGTCAAAGTTTTATAGTTTTAGCATATATCTGTCCTATAAGACGACCCCCAAACTATCAATGGCCCATGAATTTAGTTTAGGTCAGTGATCTTCATCTGAATAATAATATTATATAGTGTATATGGAATTATGTCCTATTTGTAATTTTTTGAATGAACAAATTTTATTTTCTTGCATCTGGCAGCACTGCCTTGCAATTGTTGCAAACATTCACACTGATTCAGCATTTGGGTAATGACCTTGACTATTCACAAAAATGTTGTATGGGCTATTCTATTTTGTGCACATACCCTACTCTCTCTACTAGTAAGTAATTAAGGTTTGTCCGTTTTTTTATAATGGTTTTAATTTATATAAATTTCAATCTAATTTTTTTTGTATCTGCCCTATAAGATGACCCTGGGTTTTGGGGGCTGTTTTTTATGATTCAACTATCATCTTATCTGCCAAGATATACGATACGTATAAAAGAAAGGCTGCTTATTTGAAAACATTTTAGACTAAATCTTAGATATTCTAACAATTTTCATTTCTGTGATAATAAGCTTACATTATTTGATTTTTAATAAATAATTGGTGAAATTTAATCATCTGAAATTTACTTCCCTTTGCTTATTAATTTGTATTTATAATATATTTTAATATTATTGAGTTCTAAAGAAAACAGTAATGTACAATATTTTCTGTAGTAGATATGCTAATGTATAAGAAATTCAGAACTTTAACTCTTAAGTTTATGACAAAGTTGTTGAAAAAATAACAGTTTTTGAACTACTGTAATGTGGTATAAAATACTTTGCTATTATTTTGAAATATTTTATTTTTATATATTTTTCATAATATTAAATTCTGAAATTTTTAATCTGTTGGAAATTTTAATAAGAAGTTTTGAAGAAATATACAAAGTACTTAAAATAATGTATTTAAAAAAAATAAATATTATCAGTATGGTATTACTGAATTATGATATTGACTTTTGATTTAAGCCTTAAATTTCAAGGTTCTTTTAAATAATGAAATTTATAAATTACTCTTAAAACTATTAATTTATAATTTACTGTTTATAAAATAATTGAACATTAGAAAAAATTGCTGCTTAAATTTTTAGTTATAATTTATGTATAGTTTATGATGATAAATATTTATTTAAATAAATTAATGAATTGATTTAAATATCTAATAATTGCAATAAAATTATTATTGATTAAATTTTTATTGGCTTTGATTGATTAAAAAAANTTAAAAACACTTAGTAATATATATTATTTTATATTTTTAAAAATATTTGTTAATGTAATGACTTTCTTTTATTGAAATGTAAACAATATATCATCAAACTTCATCAAAATTAGAAATGTCTTTATATAGATTCTTAAACACTATGTAATAAATTCAAACACTTGGCATTCTATCATTTTTATTTAGTTCAGTTGATATGTGTTTAAAATACACGTTTCGGGTGTAACATACCCCTCTACTTAGTGTTTAAGAATCAAAGAAGAATTACAACATGGTTTCAGATTATCAAAATCTTTATACAGATTAAAACTCTTTTGCAAAAGTGTAAATAGATATGTTTTTAAGATAGGAATTTAAAGTGAAATTTTTTATTGGCACATATGGTTATTGATTAAGTATAGAACTTATTAACTTATTCAAATAATTAAATAAAATTATTAGGTATATATTTTTGTTACTTTTTTAGCTCACTTAATTTATATAAATTGCATGGTTTGATTTGTCTGAGTGAAGCAATTTTATTACATTTAAAATTTATTTTTCAATTTTTTAAAGCTTTTTTTGATTTTTATGTTTATAAATATGATTTTTTTAAATCTGCATTTATATAGTTTATTTTTTTAGCTGAATTTGCCAATTTTAATTATACTTGTTTGTAGAAAAGTTCCTTAGAAAAAAGTTTATCTGAAATGAAAGAAAGAATAGAAGAAGAAATGAGACAGGTAGTGAATTGTTGTGTGTGCATGTTAATTAAATCATTTTATTCTTTTGTTATTTTTAATTTTTTAAAAATTTTATTTGAATCACAAATATGCAATAATTTAAAATTATTAATTTATTTTTTGAATAATTTGCCAGAAGCATTAACATATTAAACCCTGTCTTGTATATTCTATTATAAATAAATAAAAATATTGCATAAGATTATTGTGAATTATAATATTAAGAATAATTAAAAATTCAGGAAATTTAAATCAATATAAAATTTAATTTTATTTTTTAGAAAGATTTTGGAATTATGTAAAATACATTCAATAAAAATTTTTATCATTAAAAATTGTATTGTTTAATATTCATAAAAGCAATATTTTCATAATATACAATTTTATTTATTTGTAACTAGATATAAACACTTATATAATAATACTAAATATACATATAATTATCAGAAACTGTTTTTCATTATAAAGGCATAAATTTTGCATGTAAGATAAATTTCTCATGTGGATTAATGGAAGAATAAAACTCACTCAAGAATTTTCATAAATGTTCACAAAGGTTAATAGTTTATCCATTTCTATATTTTATAATGTGTTTAATATTTAACATTAATATATGTATTTGTATAATATGTTAATATTAAACACACTACAAATTATAGAAATTGTTATAATTGTTTGTTGTAAATTATTTTTCACTGTGGATAAATCAGAAAATTATAACTAACCCAACAATATCTGCTTTATAATAAAAAATTATTTTTTCCAATTTTTGTCATATATTTATCAATGTGCTTATATTATAAATATGCAGTTTAAGAATTTGTTATTTTTTATTGTATTAATTATTGTTTTAATTCTGTTAGAATTCATATTATTGAGAATTAATCATTTTGAATGATGATATTCCTTGATATTATTTATTTACGATGATAAATTTGATGGAAAAATTATAAAAATGAATTGGTTTATGATTTATCGATGATGATAATAATATAATTGATCATTTACTATACTTATCTTTTTACATTCATTATTTTATTCAGTTATCATTTCCTGCATTGAATGTTAATTATCATTCTATTTTTTTACTGTTACTAATTTTATTAAATAAATATAAAAACATTAAAAACAAATTAAACTATTTTTGATAGGGAATGCTGTTTTGTTGTTTTCTCAATTTTTAAAATACAGGTATACCTCGACTTACATCGTTTCGAGTTACATCGTTCCCGATTATACGTCGTTTGTCAAAAAAGTATATGGAAAAATAAAAATCAAGTTTAAGTCATTTTATTCAACTTTACATCTGTCCGCCACAAATATTGAAGTTGTAATATCACTAGAAAAATGTTTAAAGCACATAAAATCATATTAAAATATATACATTTACAAGTATGAACTGTATTTACAGTACATGCATTCGTAAATTTAGACTACTTTTTTCTGTACTATATTAAAAACTAAAATTTATTTGTTTGTAAGCTTAAAATAGATCCTTATTAACCATATACAGTAGAGCATTGATTATCCAATCCCTGATCAATTGTCACATCGGTTAACCGACTGCGTTCTAGTTGGCAAATTCAAATGTCCACTGGTGATGCAGTGCTATAATATTTGCTTGGCTCCTTTAATATTATTTTTGTTAAATTTTTGGTGTTTTAGCTGGCAACACTGGCTCGACCATGAAAGGGATGCCAGTATTTAAACGTGGCTTAATTTTTTAATTATGAGTGGTTGTTTATTGTGTAAGCAATAAAATAATTTAAAAATAATTTTTAACAACACAATAGCGACAATTATTATTTTTAAAAAAAATTGTTAGGCTTAACATCGATTAGAATTCAATATGAAGTACGTTAGTAGCGATATACTAATATACTAATTACATGAGTTATAATAATATACTATACTAATATATTTTTTCATACTTTTCGGTTATCTGTTTTTTCAGTTATCTGACCAACCCCAGTCCCCAATTGAGTCGGATAATCGATGCTCTACTGTATTATTAAAAATGCATTAATAAATAAAATACAGAACTGGGAATGGTAATTTATGGTTTAGCCTAGTGACAAGTAGATTTGGAGACAAGTAAATTTGACTTACATCATTTTTCGATTTATGTCACCTCTCCTGGAACCAATTACCGATGTAAGGCGAGGTATACCTGGCAACTGAGGCAACATTTATCGTTATTTATCAATTTCATAATATTTGGAACTCTCTTTGATTTTCTGATGTCATTTAATATAACTTTATATTAATTGACATAATAAAACTGTTGTTGAATTTATGGGACCATGACAAACTTTATATTACATATTAACTGAACTCGTTACCATTAAAATGCTTATCTTCATCCATGCAACCAAAAATCCATTTAACATAAATTGATAACATAATAATGGGTTTGACTGTATGACAGAATGCTGAAAAATTTGTGACTTTTCGTACAAGAAGAGAGAAATTTGATAAAGTGAATATATTTTATTCAACATAATTACCTCTCAACTTTACATACTAATTACAATGTTCCTTTTTTTTTAACCTCTGCAGCTCCAATGACCTCCTTATGAAGGAAACAAATTTCATCCTTTTTAGGCATTTCTTTAAAGCTGGGAAGAGATGATAATCTGAGTGGTGAGATCTGGTAAATAGGCTGCTAGCCGAACTATTTGAACTCCAAATTTTTGGATTTTTTTAAATATGGTTTGGAGCAAGGATGTTGTATTGCAGAAAGATCAGGCCTTGACTCAGTTTTCCCTGCCATGTTTCTTTCAAAACCTCTCACAATTCATCAGATCATGAATTTCATTTGCATTTTCATCTATTGCTGAAATGATCATTTGGAAATATGCCATACATTTCTTTACCCTTGTGAGGGAAGGGCAGTCCTATCTTAGAGTCACTAGCATCTCAGAGTAAATATCCTGTAGTCTTATCCTCTGTAGGAATAAGAACTTCATGACTATATGTTTCTCAATGTTGCTGAATTTTGGTCTTGGAGCAGTCACTATGAATTTAAATTGTCAAAGTAAGAATATTAATGATTGTAATGGATTCTTATGGTGCATGTGCTGTAAGAGAATGATTTCGCTCTGTTCAACTTGTAGCATACTTTTTGCTCTCTCTCTTGCATTTGGGCAAAATTGCAAACTTTTCAGCACCCTTGTATAAACTTGAATATTTTGGAATAAAAATAATTTATGCATTAATTATTAATTATAATATTTTAAATTATTTTTATTTATTGATAACAATATATTATACATGTATTTAAAAAGATTTTAAATATTTAGAAAGCAATAATTATTGCTTTTTATGCATAGAAGCTTTTATTAATTTATTTACTTTTACTTTTATTTATAATAAATGATTCAAATAGTGTTATTAAATATAAAATAAAACAAAATCGGTTAAGTACTAAATAATATTTAGTATAAAAATAGTGTAGTATAGATGCATTCCTGTTGTAAGTTATCTTATTAATATGAGAATTAGATAATCAGGATGATCAGAAAGAAGCTCTAAAATCATCAAATTAATAGTTAATACAACATAAAAACACAATATTTTCTATTCTGCAAAATATATTACAATTCTTATATAAAAAAATAAAGAATTATATATTCTATTAAGAGTGTAACAATTTTTAACTGTTATGCTCATATTATTGAATATAGAGCTTGAATAATCTGAAAGCATAACATTTATTTCTACAGACAAAAATAAAAACTGAAAATGAGACAAAAATACACTAAAAAAATTAAGAATTTTCAATATGTAATAAGATTAATAAGAGTAAAACAAAAAAATGTATTAACTATAAATTGTCATATTCATAATTTGAAGACATGGTGATATGATAGGCAAAACAGATATTTTTTTAACTTAAACAGTAAAATATATATATTTTTTAATTATTATATACTGTGACAATGCTGAATAATTAATTAAGACAGTTGACATGTACATTGGAAACTGAGAGTTAATAATTTTACAAAATAGTTTTTACTTTTAATTAAACAACTGAGTTACAATATTAAATATTGTAATTAGTTTGTAATTTTAAAATTTAAAACAAACTATTGTCATTGAAATCCAAACAATAAGTTATTTTAAAATTTGTACAGATTTATGCATATTTAGTTCTTGGATTGAATTTGGCAGATAAGTTAGCATGTTATATTCAGTAGCTTTAATTGTGGTTCTGCTAACTCTAACTGAAGTTGAAAAATGAGTAGTGATTCTTTTTACAAATTACTATATCTCAATAAAGTGTGTGTTTGGAGAAACATAAGTTTATTTTTAAACATATCTAAGAGAAAATATTTTAATGAAATAACTGAAAGAAAATTTGGATTTTGCCTTTTTTTAATTTGTAAAGTTTTCTTTATACAAACCACATTAATACAGAATGACAATTTGTAAATTCCTTCAGTTTTGTGTTAACAGGGTTTTATTGTATTTGAATGTAAGTTTATCCTTTTCTTGGTCTTTGAAAAATAATGATGCCTGATATTTTTTAATATATTATAAATAATGAAAGTATTTGATTAAATTTTATACTGTTTGTTTAATTATACAATAATTGTATTTTAATACTCAAAAACAATGATTGCATTTTGGCACGCAGTGTATTTGTTTTATTTATACTTACATGCTAAATGCATTTGAAAAAGTTATTACAAAGATTAAGAAAAATTTTATATTGATTTGTATTTGTTCCTGAGTTTTGTAATTTATTTGTTAATGCATCTGATATTTTTTGACTACAGTATTTTTATTGTTATTGTTATATTAATTTAGGTAGAAAATATGAAAAAACAATTAGAAGAACAACAAAGCACTTTAGAGGTAATATATTTTAATGAATTCATATCTCAAATTTATACTATAATTCTTAAGTTTAATAAATCTTAAACAATTTTGTGTTTTCTATATATAGAATCAAGAATCAGAATTAAATACCAAAAGACAAGAATTAACAGAATTGAGACAAGAGGAAACAAAACTTGAACAACAGATTAATAGTAGTAGAACTAGTTTAGATAATTATTCAAAATCCTTACAGGACACACAATTACAAATAAATCAGGTAGGTTTTTAAAGTTTTTTAAATTTAAAATTAAAGAACACATTTATAATTGAAGAATTGTTATTGCATAACTTACAGCAAACCACTATTTCTTTATATATGTGTTTTTATTTAAATGTTGTAAACGTTTTTCAATGTTTCTCAGTTTATATTCAGATATAAAACTCAATGGAACATAATAACTTATTCAATTTTCAAACTTTTGTGTAATATTTTTTTTTTATAAGAATAGAACAGTATTATTCATATGTGGAGTTTTTCAAATTTTTAATATTTTAAAATGTTTTTCAATATATCAGAGGTGCTAAGTATAGATTTTTGATGATGATCACTACAGATTTTCCATAGTTTCTACAGAAGTCACATGGAAATTATAGATTATGGATAATCTTCTAAAAATATAGAACATTCTTATATACTTTCAAATAAGTGTACTAATGCATCATATGTAGCTGTTACTTAGTGCATAGAGTTGTCAGTATGTCAAATCTCAAACCAAACAGTGCATTCATATCAAAAACAGTACAGACAATGAGTGTTTTTAATTTGCATGCAGCTAATGAAGGATCTATCTAAAAATTGTTCCTGTGCACAACTGAATTGCTTGGTTGTGCTAAAGCTGTCAAAAAATGACTCAAGCTTGAATCTAAAAATGAGGCATGCTCTTCTGACATCACAACTGGTGACAGGTCAACCTTGACATGGGATTTTGCATTGTCACGAAGAAAGCACACAATGCTTAGTGTGCTTGGTGACTGGTTTGGTTGGTGGACACATGGTTTAGTGAACTGGTCTAAAACATGTGTCCTACTTATTTCTTGCATGGTCAGGCATTGTTTGCTTTCACCAGTTGGCCCAGCTAGTCATTCAATAAGATGTAAGGCTTATTTTTAAGATAAATCATCAACTAGGACATATTTATTATTATGACTTATTATACTGGATGACTGGTTCTGCAAATTAAGTAAACAAATTCAGAAAAACAGTCTTTATTTATCACCTGTAATAAATAAAAACTATTTTTATTTATTACAATAATCCAGTCATCCAGTATAATAAGTCCTAATTAGGGTTTCTTTCCCAGGATCCCGTTTTTCTGGGATTCCTGCCGTTTATTCCCTACGAGAAAAATCTCACATTTCAATAATACAGTAGAGCATCAATTATCCAACCCCCGATTAACCGTCACCACGGTTAACCGACCTTGTTCTAGTCAGCAAATTCAAATGTCCGCTAGTGATGTGGCGCTACAATATTTGGCTATGTCTTGGTTACTTTAATAGTATTTTTACATGTTTTAGCTGGCAACACTGGCTCGGCCATGAAAGGGAGTCAGTATTTAAACGAGGCTTAATTTTCTAATTTTTAACAATGCAATAGCAACAATTATTATTTAAAAAAAATTTGATAGGCTTAACATGGAGGAAAATTCAATGCGAAGTAGGTTAATAGCGATATACTAATATACTAATTACATGGGATATAATAATATACTACACTAATAATGGATTTTTCATACTTTTCAGTTATCTGATTTTTCAATTATCCGACCAACCCCAGTCCCCAATTGAGTCGGATAATCGATGTTCTACTGTAATTTATCATGTCATGTTATCTTTCTATCATTTATTATATGAAAAGTTGCATCTTGAAGACTCACCTAAAAGAGAAATTTTGAAGTTTCATGCTGCATATTATTACTGTACCTATGTTTTACAAGTCTCTACTTGTTAGTTCATGTAATATCTATGTATTGTGTTTGCACATTATTGAACAGCAGAGCACTTGCTGAAAGTAAATATCACTCATCACACTTTAGTTTCGAATTCGCATTTATAAGTTAAGGAATTTGTTAAAGCTTACATTCCCAGTTATATCCTATCGTTTGTAACTGTAAGTGTGATTATTTGAAATTTCTCTATTAGTCAATTACTCGTATTTTACAACAATTTATTTTAATATAATTTATAAAATCAAACCATTGGTGTTTTCAGCTGCAGGTCTTTTTGTGACCAAATTGAGAACTAGATCAAGTGATCAAAGTATCGATCATTTTTGCTTTTTGAAGTCTTATTATGAAAATTATGTTTTTTTTTTTTTTTTTTTTTGAGAGAGAGAGATTTTTGTTTTCATAAATTTTTTGAGTAGTATTTTTTATGTTCAACTGAAAATAATTTTTTTTTGGAGAAGTTGTATTTTTTGTTCAATTCAAAATAATTGTATTTTTTCTCATTAAATTTATGGAATAAGTATATTTTTTTATTTCATCTTTAGAAATAAAATAGTATTTTTTTCGTAATCATTATTATTTTCATTAAAACTCCCAATGAAACGCTTTATTTTACTTTCATCTTATAATGTAGGAAAACATAAATTAATTGAGCCTAACGTGTTGGTACGGGTGAGATTACTTACTAGAAAATAAATTAAATTATTCAAATTTATGATATTCCTGTATGATATTTTTTATTCATATGAAATTCTATTTTATTATTTCATCTTTAGAAGTAAAATAGTATTTTCTTCGTAATCATTAAAACTCCCAATGAAACGCTTTATTTTACTTTCATCTTATAATGTAGGAAAACCTAAATTAATTGAGCCTAACGTGTCCGTATGGGTGAGATTGGCACTACACTTTTAGTTACTTACTAGAAAATAAATTAAATTATTCAAATTTATGATATTCCTGTATGATATTTTTTATTCATATGAAATTCTATTTTATTATTTCATCCCAGGAAAATTATTTTTCCCATAATCCCGCTGGAGGCAAATTTCCCAGGAAATGAGAAACCCTAGTCCTAATAATAAATATGTCCTAGTTGACAATTTATCTTAAAATTATTTAGTTAAGGACACAAAGGCATATAAATTGAATGTAAGGCTTATCTTCAACTTCATATTGCCCAGCATTAAATGCACTGAATCAATTGTACATTGTAGACTTGAGGAAGACATTCTTACCAACCAATTGTACCATACAGCAATAAGATTCAGCTGCTTTTATATCAAATTGATAATCATAAAATGTGTGTGAATTTGGCACAAGAAAGCATTGACAAACTTGATATATTTGAAAAGTTAGTATTGCCCACACAATATCTTTTCACATATGATTTTGCATTTTAACACCTTTCATTTATGTACCCCACTAAAAACTTCTAGATGTCATCTGTCAGAGAACAATTTTGAATATTCTAGATACATCTAAAAAATTTCAGAAACATTTGCATCAACCCAATATTTTGGAGGAGATGTTTCAGTATCCATATTTCAACCTAAAATATTTCAATGTACTGAGCTTCCTTCTCTAGATCTTACTTTCTTGTGTTATATTGAATTGTCCTGAATAGTGATCTAATTGCTGCCAGTTTTAATCCGAGACTATTGATCAATATATATATGTTGGCTGAGTTGTTGGTTTTACTGTATACTGACATAATAAAACCCCCCTTTTCTTTTTCCTAGATGGATATTTATATGAAGGTAATGAACTTTACTACTGTGTACTTGTTCAATCTATGGTGACTCAACCTGGTTCTCATTGATTTTACTATATCAAAACATGCTGTTTTGTCCTGTTATTTTTCAATACTATTTAATATATATTGAACTATTTTCAAAGAAAACATAATTACATAGGACAGGAATGCTTATACTGTAACAAAAATTTTTTAGTATATTTGAAAATATATCATTTATTGTTGCTTTATTTAATTAAAATTTATTATAATAAACTATATTGCTATTTCGGTAGTTTTAATAATTTAAATTGATTTTTTCAGACAAGATTAAAAATTTCACAACTTCAAGAACAGCATCAGCAAATGACAGATGCACTTCAACTTTATGACACTGCTATTAAAAGTGGAGATTTTAGTAATGTCAATGATTCATTGGCAGTGATATGCACAATAACACCTCCATTATCAGAACCTGAATATCAAAGACTTTCTAACACAGTAAGTGTTAATAAATTAAAAGATTGCTATAATATTTATTTAATTTATTATTTTTCAATATAAAAAATACATTGATTTTTGTGTATAAAAGATTTAGTTTATAAATATCAGATCCAATAACCAAAGTGTATAATAATCAAAATTAAATAATAGAAGATAAATAAATAGTTTTGGTTGAATAAATTTGAATGTAAAATGTGAAATTTCTTTATCAAATTTAATGAATGTGTTTGTTAATCATTAGTTAAAATGATGTTTTTATTACACTGTAATTTATTTATATTTTAATTTTATAAAATGGATATACTTTTAATGTGATGTAGCTTCAAAATTTTGATAAAATAAAATAATTTGCTTTTATGTTCATTGTTTGCATTTATACATATCAACTAGAATTACTGTAATTGTTTTGACAAGTTTTTATCTTTTAAATGTATATAGCATATTATATATATTTAAATTATTTGTAATTTTTACTAAAATATTTATTAATTGAATTGATTTTTAAAATAGTAAAAAGTAGAATGATGATATCAAAAAATAGTCTAAAACTTTTCAAAACAGCATCTTTATGGTTTTGTTAGAATCTTTACATAATCATTACAGTTATTATATAATTTATTTTATTTTTATTTATAAATATGCATAGATAATAGCCTATAGCTTATATAACATAAGAACAAGATGTTATACATGTATAAGAGGACATATGGTTAAAGATCTATAGTTGAATGTGAGTTGAAGAAGAGTCTGTAGTTATAAAGTTTGCATATTATGAAGGAAATAGTGGAATTGAGGAATTTATAGAAAGCTTCATCAGTTTTAATTTGCTCGAATCCAGAAGATTATATTCCTCTCTAAAAGCTCCTTCTGTTGAGTTTAAGAAGAAAATATGAAGCTTGATTGACCCCCAATCATCTTGGACAGCTTTGATTGAGAAAACAGGTCTGATGTTCAAGGGATATGTATATAAAATTTAATTGTAAATATTTGAAGCCTTTTGATTAAGACTTAATATCTCCAATAATTAATAATATTTTGATTATTTGGCAGAAGTTAATTGGATTGACCATTATAAAAGTTTTAAATTGAGAACTAGTACAATTCATGCCCAATGTTGTGATCAATGCACTCTCTATATTATAAAAACATTCTTATTTTAGATTAAGAATTTTTAATGAATATAAAAATGCTATCTAAATTTATATTAAAAAATTTAGAAATAACATTTTACTATATGTTTTAGATTAATATAGTATTATATTTATTATAGGCAGGTAGTAGTCCTGTTAGTAGTGTTGGAGCATTTAGTGTGACGGAAGGAATTGATGAATTTAAAGTAACTGAAGTAAGTATTATGTGTATTTTGATATTAAATTATTTGTAAATCTTAGGATTCTTTATTAAATAATCAATGATATTGTAACCACAATAATAATAATTCTTATATTCAAAATCATTTAGGATTAATGATCAGAGTAATGAAAGAAAATTAGAGATTTCTAAAGTTCATATTTAAAAAATTATTATAAGAAATACAGTAATACCCCAAACTTACGTGATATGTGGGACTGAGCGATAACCGCGTAAGTTGAATTCGCATAAGTCGGGGTATAATTTCGCAGTTTGTGTAAAATCCAAGTTGGATGTATGTAAGCTAATAAATGTTCTCGTTAATCTTATCTCGTCTTTTAATGCTTTCACGGTTACAAGAAATCACCACATAGAGTCTCTCAAGTCTCCGTAGATATAACAACTATAAATAAATAACACAAAATAAATTGTAACTATGTGTCAATTCTGTGCGACATGTCCGAACATGTAAGCCGAACAAAATAGTGTGGGAGAGTGAGTAATCAAGAGTTGTGTGGCACTCAAACAAAAGACAAATCGACGAGATTTGAAAATCGCGTAACTCCAGGTTTGCGTAAGTCAGGGTAGCATAAGTCGAGGTATTACTGTATTCAAATGCACATTACTGTCTGAATTTAAAATTTTACTTTTTGAAATAATAGCCATCATTTAAGAGTTTATATTTTAAAAATTTTTTCATGGTAGTGATTGTTAATAGATTTTTATAATTGAATCTGTTTTGCATAAAGTTTATAAAATAAATATAAAAGTAATGATTACTGAACTAAAACCAATATGATATGAAATAAATCATGATATAATCATATAGGAAACTTTTGGAAGAGTGACATTCAAAAGAATACTATATTTGAAATAATGGCATTTTTCATGCCATTATTTCAAATATATTTCATGCCATTATTATATGCAATGATCAATAATAAATTGATAATTGAATTGTGATAAAATAGAATTATTATTATTATAATCACTAATAAATATTTTTTTGTAATAAATTTTGAATTTTTCTTTCAAATATTTCATTTTTTTTATTTATATATTTATAAAATATAAAATTTTCAGGATGATCCATTTAAAAGTAAAGATCCATTTAGTGGAGTTAATGGTTTTACAACTGACCCATTTGGTGGAGAAGATCCATTTAAATCAGGTATAATGTTAAAGAATTCTTAATACTGTCAATGAAGCTTGATAATTTAATTATTTAAATTTAGAACTATCATATATATAACACAACAGCAATTAGGCTGTTTTAAGAGATAAAAGATTGTTTTATTCAGTGAACACATTTGGATCTGCATCAGACTTTTGAAATAAGTAACAAATATTTAATTATTTTGTTTTAAACAATTCTAATATAATGAAACACTTGTTAGTAAGACTATATAAATTGTATCTGTTTTTAATTCAGTTAAAAAGTTTTTAATGTATATAAAACATAAATGCTAATTATATCAGTTCAATTAACTTAAAAGTTCTAGATTATAAGTTTAAATTTTAAATGTTTAAGAATAGTTTGACATTGTTCAATGTTATAATTATTTTCCTATCTTAAAGATCTATCTAACACTATATCTAAAGTTAGAATAAATGTTTTACTTTTATTGTATTTATTATTAGTAATTTCCCAGACTAAAAGTTTAATAATTTTAGTTTCATCTTTCTTACTTAATATAATGTCAGTATAATGAAACTGTGGGATCGTCAAAATGCATTTGTTAGAATGAAATTTTATGCTGAAATTTAGTCAAAATGGCAGAATATTGAAAAAATATTAAAAAATGAAAAATTTAAACTTTGAAAGCAAGGAATCTTTAAAATCATAGTTTTTCTAATACTGTTAATTAGAGAAAATTTCACACTTAAAATTTTATGAGAAATTATGCATCAACAATTTATTTGTAATTTTCTTCATTTTTTAACTCTGTTTGCCTATGGGCAGTAAGGGGAACTTTTAGTCCTGCTGTAATTAATTCAGATTAACTGTTACAGCCTCAGATTAGCTGTAACTGTTAACTTTCTTAAGTGTCAGGTTTGCTGTTAATGCCTCAACCATTTAGTAATATTTACATTTGTAATTAAAAGTTTATTGTCAGCAGTATTTTGAACAAATGGTCGATGCAAATGGCAAAAGTAGCAGCAGCTTTTGGAATTGGAGTCTTTTGTAGACTCCAATCCTAACAGGCAAAGGAGACTATATATGTAATCAAATTTTTTACACAGAATCTTCTGCTATATTCAAATATGCTATCTGATACATCTTTTTATATTATTAGAAAATGGCACAGACTTTGTGTCATGTTGATTGCATATTAAAATACAATCTAATTAACAGTATTAGATGAAGTTACGGTTACTATTTTGGATAATTAAACAGTAGTAACACTAAAAGTTTATTGCTGGGACAATAAGTATGAACTTCGAAAAATTACAAAATATTTTTTATGGACGAATTTTACAAGTTTTTGTTTTTGTTTTTTTATTAAATGTATAATTTTTATAAGTGTTTGTGCTGCCACCAGAGAGTGCATCATAATGTTTTGCATGCTGAGCAGCGGGAGAAGCCTCCAAATAAAGGTTGACTCCACTGTAAAATTGTTATTTCCTACTGATGTATGAAGGGACTCAAAAAGAAAGACAGCGTTAAAGTTCGTCCATAGGAAATATTTTGTAATTTTTTCAACTTCAGTAAGACACTATTTGCAATTAAAAATGAATGGCCCATACTCTTGTATTATTTTAGGAAATTACTAATTATATTATTGGATTTAATAACAAATAAAAACAAAATGGAAGAA
The DNA here is from genome assembly GCF_000671375.1 of Centruroides sculpturatus. Taxonomy (NCBI): domain Eukaryota; kingdom Metazoa; phylum Arthropoda; class Arachnida; order Scorpiones; family Buthidae; genus Centruroides; species Centruroides sculpturatus. The sequence goes on from NW_019384868.1 coordinate 249,449, forward strand.
CTAAGTAATAAAAAAACAAATACTTTACTAAACTTCAACAGCACTTTTAATGAAAACAAAAACATTTTTGATCCAAATTGATGAATCTGCATCAGTTGTTTAAGAACAAAAAGAAAAGAAATATAGAAAAATAAATAAATCACTTAAAATTTATCTTAATGGAATATGTAATGGTCAAAAGCTTTTGACCATTGCTTGTACAATTGTGTATTTTGCATTCCGATTATGTTTCATAATTGTATTGTTACATTACAGAAAGAAGTAGCAGAATGCAAGGAAGAAAATCAATTTTAAATTCAGTCATTCTCATTATCCAATTTCTTTTGTTACTTTTAGCAATATTAATATATTCCTGTGATCAAAAAGTATCAGGAATGATTCATGTAAACTTTGCACATGCAAGAGGGTGTTGTCATTTTTTTTTGTTTGATACAACTTTCATCAAATTAGCAGCAATCTGTATGTCATTGTCTGTTTTCATTTGCAAATAAATGTTTGTTTTGTATGTAAAGAATTGTTGCACTGGCAATTTTTTAAAATGTCAAGTGTAATTGAGCAAAGAATGTGCATTAAATTTTGTTTTTGCAACAGAATTACTGCTACAAAAATGTTGGAAATGTTGCAAAATATCTTTGGTGGCACAATGAATCATATCTGAAATGTCATATTTTAAATGGATTATTGATATTATTGATTTCTTAAAATAATGCTATTCTTAATTTTTGTATTTTTAATTAAATTGTTTTGTATAAAGACTGATTTACCTATCAATACAGTAGTAACATTGATAAGAAAATATAAAATTGTAAATTTTTATTTTAAAGAAAAATTTATATGATTATAGTCTTAATTATATTAAGATTTTTAGTTTATTTTATGTTAGAACTATATAAAATTTATTATTTTAGATCCATTCAAAGGTGATGATGATGCTTCAGCAGAGGCAGCTGATCCATTTGGTGCTGATCCTTTTAAAGATGCTTTTAGCAGTACAGCAGATACAGAAATTAAGGTATATGAGCATTTATATATTTGAATATTATTTACATTTATTTGGCGTATATGAAAATTTATATTAAATATAGATTCGTTTACTATAAAAAGTGTAAAGTTAATAACTTTAATATGCAGTAATCTATTTTTGGTTGTGGTTTTGCTTACATATTTATATCTGAAATATCATTCTTAAGAAAAATAAATTACATCAAACTTATTGAAATTAAATTATGATGTAGAAAGTATTAAATTCTTTCCAATATACCCAATTAATATATATGTTATAGTTGATGATGTGAAACATAAAATGATACAAACATCTGTTCATTTACATGAATGACCAAAGTAGCATGACAATGATGTCTTTGACCAAATGTTTGTATTATTGTTCAAACACATTAACATTTATGTTCTTCACTAGATATTATGTTCTTTTCAAATGAGTATTGTTGACAATGACTGTATATTGGATGTGAATGGTAGTCAGTCATTGGTCATTGTTAAATATCAACATGACAAATTTTGGTTGTTCTTTTTAATCCTACAGCATCACACACCTATTATTAAGGACATTTATTTAGTTATACATTATAACACAAGCATATAAAATATATTTATTGGGAACGTTTTTGTAGGCCTTTTTTTTGTCATTACATGAAATTGCATAATGGAGTTGCTAAAAATAGCAAGTTCCTTATGGATTTGGCCAGACCCACAATGGGGTGACTGAATGATGAGGAATGTATATGAACAGATTACCTGCTGAAAAATCCCTGGAGTTTCTCAATCCATCCATTTTTGTTCTAGGTTCTCAGAGTGGTAGGCTGTCATTTAACCACTTGGCAATCTGACCATCTAATAGTAATTATGCCACTGCTTTGATTCAACATGATTGATGTCTTTACTCCTGCTACTTAGCTGGAAGCTGGAGTTATCAGATGGCTGATAAATCCACTAGTCAAACATAGCCTGGAAAAGTTAGATTTTGAATAAAAATAAGACTGTAAAACAATGTTATTGGCCAGGTTAAATCAAAGTAGTATTTTTATTATAATGTCTAACTGAAAAAATATTATTAAATGTATTTTTCCTTAGGGAAAACAGTAAATGTACAAGTGCAGGGGCCAATTTGATCCAATTGGCCTTTGGTCTTGCCTGGGTTTCAACATTTAAAAAAATAAATAAAGGATGCTTAAATAGTGCATAAACTCTAGTGTAGAGCCTATATTATTTTTCTATTACTTAGACAAGATGTACAGGCCTTTGTGAAAAGCAAATAGTCTCTTATATATTAATAAAATAACAAAAGCCAAAATAAGGTTATGGTTTTTTCAGCTTAACTTGGCAGTTATCAAAAGAGACTGAACTACTTTTTATTCAGTTGTAGAAGAAGTTATGTAGAATAGAAAAATTTAATTATTTTCAGCTGTTTTGTGAAATAGAATTCATAGAAGTATAACAGGTTCTTTTTAGAATAGATTCAAAAGCCAGTTTTTAAACTAAAATATTTTCATGATGTATTTGCATTTTATTTCTAAAGTTTGTTAAAAAAAAGTTTTAAAGATGAAAAAAATATTGTTAATTAATATTTATTTAATCTTAAGTGCTAATATTTTATGTACAGTACAAAACTAATAGACAATGTCTTGCAGTCATTTGTTATGTATTTTCAGAAAATGTTTAATAGTAAGTTTTGTGCATCAATATTTTCTTATATGTTTTCAAGTTTATAAATGGTATAACATTAAACATCATAGATGGCATTTGCACACAAACTTGTTATACTTGTAATGTTACATTTTGAAAACGAGATTATTGACAGAAAATGACCGTAATGTCACAGAAAATAAGTAATGAAATTAAACAAAATTATTTACCAACAAGTAAACAATATTGTAATGATCAAATGAATGCCATCCAAACTGTGGAAATCTTTGATCCAGAAGAATTGGCAAATTATTTAGTATATAAATTACCAATTTTTCATAATTTGGTCTCACAATCATGAGATCTTGCATTTTTGTATCCATTCAATATTAAGTTGTTCTAGACCACTTTCTGTGGCTTTGAGAGAGTTATGCCGTTCAGCCTTAAGCTTAACAAAATTGTGTCATTTTTTTGCTCACTATTTTTGAAAAAAATGATTAAATATTTTGCTGCATCTTATTGGTCTTGTTATAAGTAAAGGATTATTATGATTGGCTACCATTACAATGTTATTTTATAATGTAAGCTTTTAACAGGAGACTTCAGTAATACTTATAAGCACCAACTGTTTATAAGGTTATAACAAAGCATTTTATAACAAAAAATACCATACACAAAGTCACTAATATACACATTTAAATTATAATTTAAAAATGCATTAATCTTTAGCTAATTTGATTTTCTATTAGAATCTAATATCATTCAAATGATAGTGAATTTGATTCAGTTGTATCTGTATCACAGTAATATATCATATGAAATATGAAACTTACATGAAATTTTTTAAAGAAACTGTGTGCTTTTACTAATTCTACTTCACAGCAAAAAAATTAACTATTTATTGGTATCATGCTTTCTTTTCTTCAAATTCTTCCTTTCAACTTGGCAAAAAATGATTTAGTCTGTTTTGACAACTGCCATGACAATTACTCAAGCAGCACTGAAACATTGTTTTAATGCATTGCCACTAGTGCTTGCTGCAGAAGTTATTGATGTCCCTGCCTGGTCTATTCACATCATTGCCAGCATAATGTGCAAATGTCATAAATAACCAGTATTATTATTATAATACTGGTTATAATACAAATAATAATACAATAATACAAATAATACTAATANTCAAATTTATGATATTCCTGTATGATATTTTTTATTCATATGAAATTCTATTTTATTATTTCATCCCAGGAAAATTATTTTTCCCATAATCCCGCTGGAGGCAAATTTCCCAGGAAATGAGAAACCCTAGTCCTAATAATAAATATGTCCTAGTTGACAATTTATCTTAAAATTATTTAGTTAAGGACACAAAGGCATATAAATTGAATGTAAGGCTTATCTTCAACTTCATATTGCCCAGCATTAAATGCACTGAATCAATTGTACATTGTAGACTTGAGGAAGACATTCTTACCAACCAATTGTACCATACAGCAATAAGATTCAGCTGCTTTTATATCAAATTGATAATCATAAAATGTGTGTGAATTTGGCACAAGAAAGCATTGACAAACTTGATATATTTGAAAAGTTAGTATTGCCCACACAATATCTTTTCACATATGATTTTGCATTTTAACACCTTTCATTTATGTACCCCACTAAAAACTTCTAGATGTCATCTGTCAGAGAACAATTTTGAATATTCTAGATACATCTAAAAAATTTCAGAAACATTTGCATCAACCCAATATTTTGGAGGAGATGTTTCAGTATCCATATTTCAACCTAAAATATTTCAATGTACTGAGCTTCCTTCTCTAGATCTTACTTTCTTGTGTTATATTGAATTGTCCTGAATAGTGATCTAATTGCTGCCAGTTTTAATCCGAGACTATTGATCAATATATATATGTTGGCTGAGTTGTTGGTTTTACTGTATACTGACATAATAAAACCCCCCTTTTCTTTTTCCTAGATGGATATTTATATGAAGGTAATGAACTTTACTACTGTGTACTTGTTCAATCTATGGTGACTCAACCTGGTTCTCATTGATTTTACTATATCAAAACATGCTGTTTTGTCCTGTTATTTTTCAATACTATTTAATATATATTGAACTATTTTCAAAGAAAACATAATTACATAGGACAGGAATGCTTATACTGTAACAAAAATTTTTTAGTATATTTGAAAATATATCATTTATTGTTGCTTTATTTAATTAAAATTTATTATAATAAACTATATTGCTATTTCGGTAGTTTTAATAATTTAAATTGATTTTTTCAGACAAGATTAAAAATTTCACAACTTCAAGAACAGCATCAGCAAATGACAGATGCACTTCAACTTTATGACACTGCTATTAAAAGTGGAGATTTTAGTAATGTCAATGATTCATTGGCAGTGATATGCACAATAACACCTCCATTATCAGAACCTGAATATCAAAGACTTTCTAACACAGTAAGTGTTAATAAATTAAAAGATTGCTATAATATTTATTTAATTTATTATTTTTCAATATAAAAAATACATTGATTTTTGTGTATAAAAGATTTAGTTTATAAATATCAGATCCAATAACCAAAGTGTATAATAATCAAAATTAAATAATAGAAGATAAATAAATAGTTTTGGTTGAATAAATTTGAATGTAAAATGTGAAATTTCTTTATCAAATTTAATGAATGTGTTTGTTAATCATTAGTTAAAATGATGTTTTTATTACACTGTAATTTATTTATATTTTAATTTTATAAAATGGATATACTTTTAATGTGATGTAGCTTCAAAATTTTGATAAAATAAAATAATTTGCTTTTATGTTCATTGTTTGCATTTATACATATCAACTAGAATTACTGTAATTGTTTTGACAAGTTTTTATCTTTTAAATGTATATAGCATATTATATATATTTAAATTATTTGTAATTTTTACTAAAATATTTATTAATTGAATTGATTTTTAAAATAGTAAAAAGTAGAATGATGATATCAAAAAATAGTCTAAAACTTTTCAAAACAGCATCTTTATGGTTTTGTTAGAATCTTTACATAATCATTACAGTTATTATATAATTTATTTTATTTTTATTTATAAATATGCATAGATAATAGCCTATAGCTTATATAACATAAGAACAAGATGTTATACATGTATAAGAGGACATATGGTTAAAGATCTATAGTTGAATGTGAGTTGAAGAAGAGTCTGTAGTTATAAAGTTTGCATATTATGAAGGAAATAGTGGAATTGAGGAATTTATAGAAAGCTTCATCAGTTTTAATTTGCTCGAATCCAGAAGATTATATTCCTCTCTAAAAGCTCCTTCTGTTGAGTTTAAGAAGAAAATATGAAGCTTGATTGACCCCCAATCATCTTGGACAGCTTTGATTGAGAAAACAGGTCTGATGTTCAAGGGATATGTATATAAAATTTAATTGTAAATATTTGAAGCCTTTTGATTAAGACTTAATATCTCCAATAATTAATAATATTTTGATTATTTGGCAGAAGTTAATTGGATTGACCATTATAAAAGTTTTAAATTGAGAACTAGTACAATTCATGCCCAATGTTGTGATCAATGCACTCTCTATATTATAAAAACATTCTTATTTTAGATTAAGAATTTTTAATGAATATAAAAATGCTATCTAAATTTATATTAAAAAATTTAGAAATAACATTTTACTATATGTTTTAGATTAATATAGTATTATATTTATTATAGGCAGGTAGTAGTCCTGTTAGTAGTGTTGGAGCATTTAGTGTGACGGAAGGAATTGATGAATTTAAAGTAACTGAAGTAAGTATTATGTGTATTTTGATATTAAATTATTTGTAAATCTTAGGATTCTTTATTAAATAATCAATGATATTGTAACCACAATAATAATAATTCTTATATTCAAAATCATTTAGGATTAATGATCAGAGTAATGAAAGAAAATTAGAGATTTCTAAAGTTCATATTTAAAAAATTATTATAAGAAATACAGTAATACCCCAAACTTACGTGATATGTGGGACTGAGCGATAACCGCGTAAGTTGAATTCGCATAAGTCGGGGTATAATTTCGCAGTTTGTGTAAAATCCAAGTTGGATGTATGTAAGCTAATAAATGTTCTCGTTAATCTTATCTCGTCTTTTAATGCTTTCACGGTTACAAGAAATCACCACATAGAGTCTCTCAAGTCTCCGTAGATATAACAACTATAAATAAATAACACAAAATAAATTGTAACTATGTGTCAATTCTGTGCGACATGTCCGAACATGTAAGCCGAACAAAATAGTGTGGGAGAGTGAGTAATCAAGAGTTGTGTGGCACTCAAACAAAAGACAAATCGACGAGATTTGAAAATCGCGTAACTCCAGGTTTGCGTAAGTCAGGGTAGCATAAGTCGAGGTATTACTGTATTCAAATGCACATTACTGTCTGAATTTAAAATTTTACTTTTTGAAATAATAGCCATCATTTAAGAGTTTATATTTTAAAAATTTTTTCATGGTAGTGATTGTTAATAGATTTTTATAATTGAATCTGTTTTGCATAAAGTTTATAAAATAAATATAAAAGTAATGATTACTGAACTAAAACCAATATGATATGAAATAAATCATGATATAATCATATAGGAAACTTTTGGAAGAGTGACATTCAAAAGAATACTATATTTGAAATAATGGCATTTTTCATGCCATTATTTCAAATATATTTCATGCCATTATTATATGCAATGATCAATAATAAATTGATAATTGAATTGTGATAAAATAGAATTATTATTATTATAATCACTAATAAATATTTTTTTGTAATAAATTTTGAATTTTTCTTTCAAATATTTCATTTTTTTTATTTATATATTTATAAAATATAAAATTTTCAGGATGATCCATTTAAAAGTAAAGATCCATTTAGTGGAGTTAATGGTTTTACAACTGACCCATTTGGTGGAGAAGATCCATTTAAATCAGGTATAATGTTAAAGAATTCTTAATACTGTCAATGAAGCTTGATAATTTAATTATTTAAATTTAGAACTATCATATATATAACACAACAGCAATTAGGCTGTTTTAAGAGATAAAAGATTGTTTTATTCAGTGAACACATTTGGATCTGCATCAGACTTTTGAAATAAGTAACAAATATTTAATTATTTTGTTTTAAACAATTCTAATATAATGAAACACTTGTTAGTAAGACTATATAAATTGTATCTGTTTTTAATTCAGTTAAAAAGTTTTTAATGTATATAAAACATAAATGCTAATTATATCAGTTCAATTAACTTAAAAGTTCTAGATTATAAGTTTAAATTTTAAATGTTTAAGAATAGTTTGACATTGTTCAATGTTATAATTATTTTCCTATCTTAAAGATCTATCTAACACTATATCTAAAGTTAGAATAAATGTTTTACTTTTATTGTATTTATTATTAGTAATTTCCCAGACTAAAAGTTTAATAATTTTAGTTTCATCTTTCTTACTTAATATAATGTCAGTATAATGAAACTGTGGGATCGTCAAAATGCATTTGTTAGAATGAAATTTTATGCTGAAATTTAGTCAAAATGGCAGAATATTGAAAAAATATTAAAAAATGAAAAATTTAAACTTTGAAAGCAAGGAATCTTTAAAATCATAGTTTTTCTAATACTGTTAATTAGAGAAAATTTCACACTTAAAATTTTATGAGAAATTATGCATCAACAATTTATTTGTAATTTTCTTCATTTTTTAACTCTGTTTGCCTATGGGCAGTAAGGGGAACTTTTAGTCCTGCTGTAATTAATTCAGATTAACTGTTACAGCCTCAGATTAGCTGTAACTGTTAACTTTCTTAAGTGTCAGGTTTGCTGTTAATGCCTCAACCATTTAGTAATATTTACATTTGTAATTAAAAGTTTATTGTCAGCAGTATTTTGAACAAATGGTCGATGCAAATGGCAAAAGTAGCAGCAGCTTTTGGAATTGGAGTCTTTTGTAGACTCCAATCCTAACAGGCAAAGGAGACTATATATGTAATCAAATTTTTTACACAGAATCTTCTGCTATATTCAAATATGCTATCTGATACATCTTTTTATATTATTAGAAAATGGCACAGACTTTGTGTCATGTTGATTGCATATTAAAATACAATCTAATTAACAGTATTAGATGAAGTTACGGTTACTATTTTGGATAATTAAACAGTAGTAACACTAAAAGTTTATTGCTGGGACAATAAGTATGAACTTCGAAAAATTACAAAATATTTTTTATGGACGAATTTTACAAGTTTTTGTTTTTGTTTTTTTATTAAATGTATAATTTTTATAAGTGTTTGTGCTGCCACCAGAGAGTGCATCATAATGTTTTGCATGCTGAGCAGCGGGAGAAGCCTCCAAATAAAGGTTGACTCCACTGTAAAATTGTTATTTCCTACTGATGTATGAAGGGACTCAAAAAGAAAGACAGCGTTAAAGTTCGTCCATAGGAAATATTTTGTAATTTTTTCAACTTCAGTAAGACACTATTTGCAATTAAAAATGAATGGCCCATACTCTTGTATTATTTTAGGAAATTACTAATTATATTATTGGATTTAATAACAAATAAAAACAAAATGGAAGAACTAAGTAATAAAAAAACAAATACTTTACTAAACTTCAACAGCACTTTTAATGAAAACAAAAACATTTTTGATCCAAATTGATGAATCTGCATCAGTTGTTTAAGAACAAAAAGAAAAGAAATATAGAAAAATAAATAAATCACTTAAAATTTATCTTAATGGAATATGTAATGGTCAAAAGCTTTTGACCATTGCTTGTACAATTGTGTATTTTGCATTCCGATTATGTTTCATAATTGTATTGTTACATTACAGAAAGAAGTAGCAGAATGCAAGGAAGAAAATCAATTTTAAATTCAGTCATTCTCATTATCCAATTTCTTTTGTTACTTTTAGCAATATTAATATATTCCTGTGATCAAAAAGTATCAGGAATGATTCATGTAAACTTTGCACATGCAAGAGGGTGTTGTCATTTTTTTTTGTTTGATACAACTTTCATCAAATTAGCAGCAATCTGTATGTCATTGTCTGTTTTCATTTGCAAATAAATGTTTGTTTTGTATGTAAAGAATTGTTGCACTGGCAATTTTTTAAAATGTCAAGTGTAATTGAGCAAAGAATGTGCATTAAATTTTGTTTTTGCAACAGAATTACTGCTACAAAAATGTTGGAAATGTTGCAAAATATCTTTGGTGGCACAATGAATCATATCTGAAATGTCATATTTTAAATGGATTATTGATATTATTGATTTCTTAAAATAATGCTATTCTTAATTTTTGTATTTTTAATTAAATTGTTTTGTATAAAGACTGATTTACCTATCAATACAGTAGTAACATTGATAAGAAAATATAAAATTGTAAATTTTTATTTTAAAGAAAAATTTATATGATTATAGTCTTAATTATATTAAGATTTTTAGTTTATTTTATGTTAGAACTATATAAAATTTATTATTTTAGATCCATTCAAAGGTGATGATGATGCTTCAGCAGAGGCAGCTGATCCATTTGGTGCTGATCCTTTTAAAGATGCTTTTAGCAGTACAGCAGATACAGAAATTAAGGTATATGAGCATTTATATATTTGAATATTATTTACATTTATTTGGCGTATATGAAAATTTATATTAAATATAGATTCGTTTACTATAAAAAGTGTAAAGTTAATAACTTTAATATGCAGTAATCTATTTTTGGTTGTGGTTTTGCTTACATATTTATATCTGAAATATCATTCTTAAGAAAAATAAATTACATCAAACTTATTGAAATTAAATTATGATGTAGAAAGTATTAAATTCTTTCCAATATACCCAATTAATATATATGTTATAGTTGATGATGTGAAACATAAAATGATACAAACATCTGTTCATTTACATGAATGACCAAAGTAGCATGACAATGATGTCTTTGACCAAATGTTTGTATTATTGTTCAAACACATTAACATTTATGTTCTTCACTAGATATTATGTTCTTTTCAAATGAGTATTGTTGACAATGACTGTATATTGGATGTGAATGGTAGTCAGTCATTGGTCATTGTTAAATATCAACATGACAAATTTTGGTTGTTCTTTTTAATCCTACAGCATCACACACCTATTATTAAGGACATTTATTTAGTTATACATTATAACACAAGCATATAAAATATATTTATTGGGAACGTTTTTGTAGGCCTTTTTTTTGTCATTACATGAAATTGCATAATGGAGTTGCTAAAAATAGCAAGTTCCTTATGGATTTGGCCAGACCCACAATGGGGTGACTGAATGATGAGGAATGTATATGAACAGATTACCTGCTGAAAAATCCCTGGAGTTTCTCAATCCATCCATTTTTGTTCTAGGTTCTCAGAGTGGTAGGCTGTCATTTAACCACTTGGCAATCTGACCATCTAATAGTAATTATGCCACTGCTTTGATTCAACATGATTGATGTCTTTACTCCTGCTACTTAGCTGGAAGCTGGAGTTATCAGATGGCTGATAAATCCACTAGTCAAACATAGCCTGGAAAAGTTAGATTTTGAATAAAAATAAGACTGTAAAACAATGTTATTGGCCAGGTTAAATCAAAGTAGTATTTTTATTATAATGTCTAACTGAAAAAATATTATTAAATGTATTTTTCCTTAGGGAAAACAGTAAATGTACAAGTGCAGGGGCCAATTTGATCCAATTGGCCTTTGGTCTTGCCTGGGTTTCAACATTTAAAAAAATAAATAAAGGATGCTTAAATAGTGCATAAACTCTAGTGTAGAGCCTATATTATTTTTCTATTACTTAGACAAGATGTACAGGCCTTTGTGAAAAGCAAATAGTCTCTTATATATTAATAAAATAACAAAAGCCAAAATAAGGTTATGGTTTTTTCAGCTTAACTTGGCAGTTATCAAAAGAGACTGAACTACTTTTTATTCAGTTGTAGAAGAAGTTATGTAGAATAGAAAAATTTAATTATTTTCAGCTGTTTTGTGAAATAGAATTCATAGAAGTATAACAGGTTCTTTTTAGAATAGATTCAAAAGCCAGTTTTTAAACTAAAATATTTTCATGATGTATTTGCATTTTATTTCTAAAGTTTGTTAAAAAAAAGTTTTAAAGATGAAAAAAATATTGTTAATTAATATTTATTTAATCTTAAGTGCTAATATTTTATGTACAGTACAAAACTAATAGACAATGTCTTGCAGTCATTTGTTATGTATTTTCAGAAAATGTTTAATAGTAAGTTTTGTGCATCAATATTTTCTTATATGTTTTCAAGTTTATAAATGGTATAACATTAAACATCATAGATGGCATTTGCACACAAACTTGTTATACTTGTAATGTTACATTTTGAAAACGAGATTATTGACAGAAAATGACCGTAATGTCACAGAAAATAAGTAATGAAATTAAACAAAATTATTTACCAACAAGTAAACAATATTGTAATGATCAAATGAATGCCATCCAAACTGTGGAAATCTTTGATCCAGAAGAATTGGCAAATTATTTAGTATATAAATTACCAATTTTTCATAATTTGGTCTCACAATCATGAGATCTTGCATTTTTGTATCCATTCAATATTAAGTTGTTCTAGACCACTTTCTGTGGCTTTGAGAGAGTTATGCCGTTCAGCCTTAAGCTTAACAAAATTGTGTCATTTTTTTGCTCACTATTTTTGAAAAAAATGATTAAATATTTTGCTGCATCTTATTGGTCTTGTTATAAGTAAAGGATTATTATGATTGGCTACCATTACAATGTTATTTTATAATGTAAGCTTTTAACAGGAGACTTCAGTAATACTTATAAGCACCAACTGTTTATAAGGTTATAACAAAGCATTTTATAACAAAAAATACCATACACAAAGTCACTAATATACACATTTAAATTATAATTTAAAAATGCATTAATCTTTAGCTAATTTGATTTTCTATTAGAATCTAATATCATTCAAATGATAGTGAATTTGATTCAGTTGTATCTGTATCACAGTAATATATCATATGAAATATGAAACTTACATGAAATTTTTTAAAGAAACTGTGTGCTTTTACTAATTCTACTTCACAGCAAAAAAATTAACTATTTATTGGTATCATGCTTTCTTTTCTTCAAATTCTTCCTTTCAACTTGGCAAAAAATGATTTAGTCTGTTTTGACAACTGCCATGACAATTACTCAAGCAGCACTGAAACATTGTTTTAATGCATTGCCACTAGTGCTTGCTGCAGAAGTTATTGATGTCCCTGCCTGGTCTATTCACATCATTGCCAGCATAATGTGCAAATGTCATAAATAACCAGTATTATTATTATAATACTGGTTATAATACAAATAATAATACAATAATACAAATAATACTAATAATATATATAATATCAGCAGATACAGAAATTAAGG
>NW_019384868.1:262939-335206 GCF_000671375.1 Centruroides sculpturatus
TTAAACTCAAATTCTAGGCTATTAATAATAATAATAACTTTATTTTGTTAGGATGATCCATTTAAAGGATCTGATCCATTCAGTAATTTTTCTATAGGTTCTGGAGTTAATAGTAAGTATTTATTTTTATTAATTCAAAATCTTGAAGTTTATATTTTAAACTAAATTATTTATAACAACAAGGATCTACACTTCACTGATCTAAAAAATTTAAAATTAGAAAAAGGATGGTTAGATAACCATACAATAATTTATTAGTTTGTTATTTTAAGATATTTGGTTTAAATTTAATTTAGATTTCCATAATTTTTCGGCTAATGAGAGTTAGCATATCTTTCTCTCATACTAACTGAAACACTGAGTCAGAGCTGTCCATGATGGACAAGGCTTGAAGACTGTTTTATATCTCATGATTCATTGATGGATCCATTTCAATAAGTCAGCTGTTTTTTTATAAGCATTTATTTCAGAATTAAAAATATAAAATATTCTTCATTATATTGTTCAGGTATCTTTTAAAATTAGCATTACATAAATTACTGCCATTGAAAAAGTATTCTTAGTTTTTATTTATTTAAAAAATATTTTGTTTTAAAATAAATGAATTAATGAAGTTGCTAATGGTTATAATAATTACGTGTTTTAAATTATCTAGAACTTTAATGTTATAAAAATACATATGAAAACTTTAATTTAAAAATATATATACAAACTTTAATAATTGATCAGGCATGTCAAACAGGTCAATTATGGCATCATTTTTGGTTGATTATGATGCCCTATTAAAATGAGAAAAACATTGTAATTTCCATATTTTTCACCATAAAATCCTTTAACTATAATATCACTGTGGATTCTTATCACAAGATAACAAGTGATTGTCTTTGTTTTTGATTATAGCACAGTAAAAACAGCATATGCAGATACTGAACAAGAAACATAAGGTAATGGAACAAGCTCTTTGTTGTTATTTTAACAAATGTGTTGTATGCCCTAAACAATTTCAGTTATGTGCAAAATGAATGTGTCAAAGAGAAGCAAAATATATGAATTGTAAGGCTGTGTAGTTGGAGTCAAAAGCAAACCTTCAGTTACTGGAGTCAAAGCTGAAAGTTTGTCCATTTTTACTGACTTCAACTTCTAATAAATTTAAATTTTAATATAAATAATGCATGTTAAAATTTATCATCTCAGATAATAATATGATTAAACTATTTTTTCAGCATATATTTTATATTCAAACAATATTTTAACCTTAATTAAAAAGGATGAGAACTGGTAGAGAAAGATGTTCTTGATTTTCTTTTATAGTTTCTTTTTGTCATATCCTATTACATGGTGTTTTAACATAAATATACCCTTGTTGTTTTTTTCTTAAGTTTTGGCTTTTCTTTAAGCTTTAAGGTTACTAGATGTTTATAATTTTTTAATAAATAAAATAAAAATTGTCATAGCTTTTAGACTCAAATTTTAAAAGATTATGGTTCTAAATAGTGGTCTGATGATTATATTACAGTGATGCCTTGCATGTTGCATGTTTTCAATGAATATAAAAAGTATATAATTAGTATGTTTTTATTTAGTTCCTATATTGATACATAAATAAAGGAGTTGGATTCAGATGTACCATAAATTGAGAAGTCAAAAGCTTTTGTGTTCTGACTTCTGAGCTCTGATTGTAATATGAATAGAAATAAAATTCTTTTTTGTTGTGGTGAATGATAAACTTTGCTGTTTAGTTTATGCCTTTATCAAAAAAAGGTAATCTGAAACATCAACTATCAGGCTTGTGCACAGGATTTTTACAAAGGATTTAAAATAAAGGAGTTTTCTTGTGATATAGTTTATTAATTTTTGCAATCTATATGAATAAAAATGTAAATGTTCGTTTGTACAAAATCTTAAATCTCTGAAAGTTCTTCATCAATTGCTCTGAAACTTTGACACAATGTTGCATTTGAATACGCTCATGTTTTTTTTTTTTTTTTTATCAAAAATTTCCCAAAGTGTGAGGGAGAAAATTAAGGATTAACCTGAAGAACAGCTTCTACTGTACTATTTTAGATGTGATTTTTTTCTTCAGAAAAATGATCAGATTGAAAAAGTTCCTTTTAAGCAGTAAAGTGATTCTCAGCAATAAGGGGTATGTGTTATATAACACTGTTAAAAATTAAATAATTACAATGGTTGTTGAAATAATGAATATAAATGGTGTTATGATACCCCACACCATCGTTCCAATTATACATGATGGAGCTTGCCTCTTTAGAGCAATAATCTTTGTTTTATATGACACTCAAGTGTTGGCCAAAGAAGTACATGCAGAAATAGTGACTTACATGATGAGTCACTGGGATGATTTTTTGAGGGAGGATTATTTCTATCAAATTGCAAAATCCGCATGGGCAAAGCTGCAGGTAACAGTTAATATATAGAGTAACATATGGTAGACTTGGAAGGAACAGGTACAAAATAAATATAAATTATATACAATTGGGAATATAGCCAGACATTTCTAGTATTATCATCTGAATTGTTGATGGTTTGCATAGACTTGTGTGTGATGGCATTGGTAGGTAGGTTACCGTAAAAATGAGGAAATCTAAGAACATTAGGAACACATTATTGTGCAAGGAGCTACCATATCAATATGGCAGCTCTATGCATGTCATATGCAAATCGGTGATACACATGACAATGCTTAGGCTGACAGGCCAACATTAAACTCAAATTCTAGGCTATAAGCATAATATTAGTGATTTCTAAAAGTATTTGACTTGTCTTGAAGAGGGATGTGTAATATCTGAAATGCATAGCATTAAAGGTTTATAAAAAAGTTGATTTTGTAGTCTTGGTCTTTAGTAAAAAATGGTTATAGGAGGCATAACATAAAATTAAATGATATTAGCCAACATGGTGTTTTTTTAAATAAAAAAAATACAAAGTTTTTCCAATATTAGTGTTGGCCTGTTTTCTGTTTAATCCAGTGGTCAACTGCTTGTGACATTGTTTTTTTTTAATATGCTTTTCATTTACTTTTAAACTTGTTTGGAGAAACAGTGAGAGATGGTATAACAAATGGGTTTAGTGTATTTAAATTTAATTTTCATAACCTATTTACACTTAATCTTAACACAGATGTGTTTTTATAAATTTTATTTTTATAAACTGTTCATATTTAATGTTAAAATTATTAAAAATACTTCTCATTATGATGAAACAATAATCATTATTAACTGTAAGTTTAGAGATGATTTTAATAATGAAATAATAATATAAGTGAGTCTGAGTCATTCATAATCATTTTTAACTATCACTTCTTTGATTTGTCACTCTCTCAAAATATTTTTTTTTTTTTTATCTTCTTAGGTGTCATTTCTTTTTTATGTTATTTTTCTGAAAAGATTTGACTTAAATCAATGTAATAGCTTTCTAAAATGAAATGAATTTGATTTATATAAATGTAGTTTGCCAATACAAAAATAAATATTATGGGAAATGATAATTTTTTTTGTTTATTAGTTATTACAGAAATTCTAAATGAACAAAAGTGCTAATATAATTTCATTTTTATTTCCACAATTTAAAAAATTTTTCTTTGATTTCAATAAATCAATTCTTAGAATTTTCTGATAAATTTTTATGTTTAATTGATACTTTTCTATAATCAGAATATTTTTATGAGTAGAATTGCTATAACAAATTTTTTGTAATTTAACAGGTACCAAAGATCCATTTGATCCATTTGGAGATTCATCTGATTCCAAAGTAACAAATTCACAAAAGGTTTGCAATATTTATTACATATATTATTCATGAAAAATAATATGTATTTAAGATAGTAATGTATAAGTTTACATATTACTATCTTAAGTGTATATATAAGATTCCAATAATAAAAGAGCACAAAGTTTTAATTTACTCATTTCATAGGCAATAATCAGATAAATATAAACATGTATTTTATATTTAAGAAAACATAAATATAGAACAAACAAAGAATACTTAAAATAGAATAAATATAATATCTGTATCATTAACTTTATTGTACAAATGTAATTTAATTGGATATAATATGTTCCTAAACAAAATTAACTTCTCTTTATGCTCATCTTCTTGCTTAAATATTTAGGACTTATTGTATACCAATAATAAGGTTTTTAAATTGTATTATTAATTATTTTACTAAAAAAAATAATTCTATGATTTCATAGTATTTCAGGAGAGACATTGGTTCACTCCCCTTTTGATGTCTCTCCAAAATACATCTTGAAATATAATGAAATTGTGTTATTTTTTTGTTTAAAAAATAGCTAATAACACTACAATTTAAAAGACTTATTATTGGTGTAAGACAAATCCTAAATATTTAAGCAAGAACGGAAGCTTAAAGAAGAATAAGACAAAAAACTTAAAACAAGTCAAAAAATTAACTTTCACAAATAAGGAAATCAGATTGAGAAAATTTACATGACTAGCTGATTATACAGATTCTACATTCTTTTATAAAATACTGATAATATTTTATGTATTATTATACTTTTTATATAATTATGAACAAAGCCACATTACTTGCAAGTGCTTCCATCATGAAATCAGCTGATTCATGCCAAACTATTTTTGTTTTTATATAGCAGACTAACCTGGCAGAACTGATTATCAAAGTTATTACTTTTTACCTTAGTTCTTCTACTTTATAATGTTCTTTTTGAGACATAAACTTTAACTTAAATTGAATATATAATTTTACAACACTGAACAAGAAGGAAACAGATTAAATTTAACATTGAACATTTAAACAGAATTTACAAAATTAAATACATCTATTTAAATTTGGCTTTTCTAGACACCTTTCAACTAATTAAAATAAGAATATTGCAATCTAGTCTTTATACAGTTGAATCTGTCTATCTTGATTCTCATAGGAATAAGAAAAAAAATAATAATCCAAGATAGACATGTTTTGAGATATAGTGGTTTCTACACAATGAACAATAATGGGTGAGATTGGAGGTATGGTATTGTATTAATACAATAACAAGTATAGTACATATCTATATTAGGCATAAATAAAACATTTTTGACATATCTTAACAGAAATAGTTGTCAGTAGTTTCTGACTCTTGATTTTCTCTCAACCAATAACAAGCCAAACTCTTAGCCAATTGGAGAAAAGCAACATTATTTGTAACTGTGTATACTGTATTACAAGAGATATTTCTCAGCTGCAATTTATGCTATCAAATGCAGTTGCCAAGCTTTGAAATTGTAATTGACACTTCAGTCTATAATTTGAGATATAGAGGTTTTGGAAGGAAATTATTTGACATAAACATGGAAATTATATTGAATTTATGCTGAAAATGCAGGGGGAAAAATTTTCAAGATAAATGTGTTTGAGATAGATGGGTTCATCTGTATCTGTATTTTTCTAATACATGTGAACAGGATGGCAGTGCCCCCTTGGGTCAGATCTGACACCACCTGTGATTTTTTGGCTCACAGGAACTTTTGAACCGCACAAGCGGCCACATATGTAGGACTTTCTAAAAGTCCTACATATGTGGCTGCTTGTGCGGAGTAAGAGATGAAGGAGGGAAATTTTAGAGGCAGGTAAGCCCAGAAGTTATGCATTCCACTATGCATTTAACCATTAAACAACAAACATTTATTTTTCTAGTTTATAAAAATTTACAAAGGGAATAGAATTAGTGGGAGAGTCTAATCCTAAAAGCATACTGAACAGAGAGAGAGAGAGAGAGAGAGAGTTTACAATTTCTTATGCAAGTTGATAAATACCTGGATGGTTAGTGTTGACAATTGTTGACTTCTCAAGGAGAGAAGGCTTGGTCCGGATAATTCTTGATTTGGGAGTAAAGTTCAGGTACTTGTTCGTCAAGGGAAGCGGTGAAAGTCTGGTGGAAAAATTTGACAAGAGTTCAGAAAGAGCAGCTTTGAGGACAGAGAGGTGGTTAACAGACAAAAATTAGGCAGGCAAATTCTGTCTCATCATCTTTCCTCTTGTTTTTATTCAATGTCTTCTCCCTGCCACTCTAATGCCCATATTTGGTAAAGTTGGCAGTTGCTCCAATTCATGATTTTTTTCATTTTCCTTGATGAGTAGTTTTTTTATTGGAAACTATGTCACCCACGGAGGAAGTATTGTCAGTGGGAAAATGTTATGAAGTTTCTATACTCTATTTGTGAAATGAAATAACTTGAACAAAAGATAAATAAGACTAAATTTGTCAAATTTACACTAGCCTGAGTTCTCACTTATGTGTATAGTACATACAAATTACTTAGCATAAAATCTTCATGACATTTTTTTTTCTGCTACAAAAAAGAAAATGAAAAGAATTGGTGGACTATGGACAAAATAATGTTTATGACAAACACTACATGAAAAGTTTAATGATAATTCACATCATTGTTTGGTACATTTTACTGCAATGCATACCCTTTCTTGACAGCCACACACCTAGCTTTGTTTTTTATTCTGTATAGAGTATAAAATTAAGTAGAAAATTGAAAACAATACAGTGTAATATTAACGTTAACTATCATTTTTTAAAATCTGTTGAACTTGTATAAGAAAAAACTTAATCAATCTAAATTTTTACAGTAATAGATAAAAGCATCTAATATTCAAATTAAAAATTGACATTCTGTTCTCAGTAGGTGGATCCTGTGCATGAACAACTAACTATAAAATAGATAATTGGTTTTCATTTACTAATTAAGTAGATGTGATTTTGTAAGGTATAACATAGTTTTTGAAGAAATTAATTTCATCTAGGAAAGGAAATATTGCACATGCATTTTTATGATTTTATTGTAATTGTAGCTAACAGTAATGCAATAATTATAAAATGAAAGCTTTGAAACAAAAAATGTGATATTGCATTGTAATTATGTTAGCTAATCATTTATTTTGTATTTTCTGTTTTTATATATCAGGTTAGATTCAGTGTAAATGTTGGTTGTTATTAAATCAATTGCAATTAATCCAGTAGGAGTATATTGTTATTTTTAAAATTAGATTATTGATGTTATGTCTGAACATTTTATAGATAGTCAATTACAGAATTATCTTTTCAATTTTTTAAAAATCTGACTCTCAATGCATTCATTGCCTTTTGACATTCATGTATATAATGTATTCACAATATGTTAGTGATAAATTTTATGCTTATGATTGCATATGTTTATTGATTATAATATCATGTTAGTTGTTTTTCAATTTCACTTTTTTTATTCATTGATCATTTTGAGTTTATTTAGTCTATAATTAGTTTTGAGGTTTTTTAATTTTTCATTTCTAAAAGAAAAAAAACATTATTGCTGTCTTATAAATAATATATAATGATGCATAAAATTTAATCTGAATTGCAACTGTATAGTCATTCAATTTCTTCAGATTTGCTTTTAGTAAGTTTATTCAGTTTTATCAAAATAATGAAAATTTTCTTTTTGTGTGTATCTGCTAAATTTGTGTAAAAACCATATAGATTTTTTTTTCTTTTCGTTTTGCAAAATAAAAAAGCTGGAGCATGCAGTTATGAAAATTAGGAACTTCTACACATACAGGACATTTATACCAGCATACCTGAAATTACTCATTTTTACTAATGTTCTCACTTGTATATATATATATATAACAGGCATCTTAAGCTATATATAATGCAGAACAAAATGGACAAATTAAAACTAAACAAGATTTTATGAACACATTAAAAATTCAGTTTAAAATAATTTTAAACTGAATTTGAAATTTGAGGCATGCTGGTATAGGTGTCTTGTAAGTGTTTAAATTAATATATATCAGTTTTGGAAAGTTATTGATTAAGAACTTCAGAAAATAAGTGAAAATGAATGTGCATCTTTGTATCTTTCTGAGGGACAATATTTTTGATTACATTGTAGCATGATATTGTTTTATGACAGAAGAATTCTCTCCCCTCTCATGTTCTCTTCAGATTTACTTTGGCATAATCAGGGAATGATATATAAAATTAAGAACATATGTTAGTCAGTAGGGGCTGGTTTAATAGTTTTTTTTTATCTTGTTGAATATATAATCAAAAAATGATTCTGTTGTTTTTCTATAGGAAAAACTGTTTGGATGAAAGAAATTAGAATAAAACTTCATAAAAACCAATATATAGATTTTGAAATATAAAGAATAATAATTACTGTTATTTTAGAAAATAAAATTTAAAAAATTCTGCTAATATACCCAAGCTGCATGATACATATTATTGATATATCTGATCTGCACATCAAAGTAGGGAAATGATGGATTTATGCCTTTTATAAGTATTATCAAAAGAATAGTAAAGCATATTGCTGATATTTTCTTTTCCTGTCAAATATTAAATATCTCAAAACAACAGATATGAAGGTATTAGATAATATAAAGTTTAAATATTTTCAGTAAGTTTATCCATTCATAGTATTTATTAATTTATACTTTCTTTTGGACAAATAATAAATTTTTTTTCTTTAAAATATATAGATTATTTTTAGATTTATCACTTTTTATTCATTTGCATGTCAAAATTACATCTTATACATGCAATTGATAGTGGTAAAATGTTTCCTTTTATAACAACCTTAATTAATTTATCAATAAACAATCAATTCTCAAAATATATATCATAGTTTGTAAAACTTAAGTTTTAAACTGTTTTAAGTTGTATTTTTTTCTTATTATCTAAAGAAAAAAAAATACAACTTAAAACAGAGAAATCACTTTATCTTGATTAGAATCTAAATTATAAGAAATAAGTTGACAAAACAGAAATACTTATCTATTCAAAAATAAGATTTTTAACAGTATATTATGAAATAATAATGATAATACTCTCTCATTTACACAAACTGGGACTAAATTAAATAATTACACAATAAACGTTCACTTTAGCAAACAAATTTATATTTCTCTAACCTGTGATGATGACCTTTAAATTAAGGTTGAAAATGATAGCAAATATAAATTTGTTTGGAGTAAGGTTTATTTTGTAATTATTTGATATCATATTTCCTCAATTCTAAGATGTACTTAAGATTCTAAGATGTAAGATAATCATGACTTCAAAATTAAATTTTAAGATTTTTTTTATGGAAGCACAACTTTTTAAAATAATAGATTTTATTAAAGTTTTGTTAAGTAACAATTATAAAAACAATAGAAATGCCTTAAAGTATGTAATGTTAGAGAGCTTTATTTCCATGCTATACATATTGCATATAAGTTATAATAACTATTCATAAAATGTTACATTAAAATATTGTCTTGAAGATATTAAAAAGAAATTTAAGTTAAGTGCTCATTATCAACAAAACTCAACTGAACTGATGTGATTATTCAGTAATATAGCTAAAAATGTCTGTTATTGGTTTATAATGCACCATATGGTCTATTTGTGACAAATGCTGATTGTTGTTTTAGACCACAAATGTAAGATGCCATCATTTCTAAAACACATCTCTACTTCAGATAAATAAAAATGGGTAAAAAAGTGCATTTTAGAATTGAAGAAATACAATAATATAAATGTAAATGTAAATTTATATAGATATTTCAGAAAATTTATTATAATTCGATATATTCTAATTTGTAATTCCAGATTAAAGCCATTAAAATAATATATTTTATTCATCAATAAAATAGTAACTAATCATTAATTAGAAATATATGATGGAATTTTATGTTTATTCTGATGGAATAAACATAAAAATACAGATATAAAAGTATAAAATATAAGTTGTTGTCAAATCATTATTATATTTATTTATATGATTCAGAATATAATTAAAATGAATGGAAACATTACACGTGGACAATAATTTCATAGATTTTAAATACAGGACATTCTTGATTAGGCCAAATCAATTCTTATTATTAATTGCTGAATGCAAATAATTAATGAAATTGTTTTAGTAATTTTATATTTTAATTTTTTAAATTACAATTCAAAAAAACTTATACCTTGATTGAGTTTTCTGGAAAGTAAACTATTCTAATCCAGAGAACAAAACAAATCATTTAGCAAGAATAAGAATCAAACTTAAATTTGTTAACTTTAAGAAAAGACAGATCTGATAATGATTGATTGATTATTGAATGATTTGTGGATCAGGAACAGATTTAAATTTGGATCCTGCACTGGTAGGCTGATAGTTTTCATATGGCTATCTGGCTGATACAAGTCTGACAAACAGAGTAAAATTCATGGAAGAGTATACATATAACATTGATAGATTTGTATACAAGATAACATATTCAAAATATGAATCTGTCTGATGTCAGAATTATTGTGTAAAAGGCTTTCAGCAATTTAAAAATATGTAAATATGAGAAAATTACAGATCCAAAGTCCAAAGAAGAATGAAAGGTAAAAGTCAAAGAAGAGTGTAAGATGATAATACTATGGAAGAGTGTAAGATGATAATACTATGGATAAGTGCAAGAATTTAACTAAAAATAATTACTTATTTAACTATTTTCCTTCTATTGAAACAGAATCAAGAACTGATACTGATGACAAAAAACAATAGCAGAAAAGTGAAACACAGAAAATACTGACGGTTCAAATTTTTTGCAATTTGAACTATCAGTATTTTCTGATTCACTTTTCTGCTATTTTCTGCAAAAATCTTGGATCCAATGAATTTTTAATCCTGGGATTAAACAAGTAAATCAGAAATTGAAAATGAATTTGGAAAACTGAAATTAAAGCACGTGATTCATAAACTTTATTTTGGAAGTTGAATGGAATATTCTCTTTTATTTATACAAGTACATAAGTAATAGTAATTATTGATGTGTTTACAAAACCATATGCATAAAAGTGAGGAATTTTGAACTGTATAAAGAATTTGATGGCAGTGGCTATATACTAAAGAAATGTTGAAATACTCTAACTTTTCTCTCTGTCGTGTAAAACCTTCTTTGCTTCTTTTTATAATAAATAATCTCTCTAGTTTATTCATCTGTTACTGTCATCTTAAAGTTTGTAAGCTTTGAATTTGTAAATGTGATTAAACAAATGTTGATGTTTTTAGATAAACCCTTAACTTTCTCTATTGGATTTTAATCTCACTATCCTGTAAAAAAGTCAAGATTTTATAAAATTGAAATAAATAAGCCAAACAACCACTAGATTACAGGATTACAGTAGCCTGATGTAATCCAGTGGTTGTTTAGCTTATTACAAATACATTGGGTTTGTGATGTTTGTATATTGAAATAAATGTTCAAGAAAATGGATGTAAGACTTTATATAGATAGTCCATTAAAAATGAAAAAAAAAAGACTTTGGTCTTAGTAGAAGTTAAGTAGGAAGCTATACAGATAAGTATGCTACAAAATTGTATGCAAAAATTTTTATCATGTATTTATTTTTTCATAGATAGTGTAAATGTCTAATCTTCATATGAGTGAGTGCATGTATAAATATGGGATCATATAGACAAAATAAATTAATACAAGTTTCTAGGATTAGTAATTGATAAACATTCATAAAGATGGATGATAATGAAGAGCATCTTAAGCACATAATGCTTTATGAATTTAAGAGGAAATAATGCAGAAAAATCAAGAAGAAACATTCAAGATATTTATGGTTATGAATTTATAAATGATAGATGATTTTTATATGGTTAAAAATTTCAGATCAGGTGATTGCAGTTTGAATGGTGCACTGCATTTAGTGTAACAGTTGAAAAACTTGCAGAAAAATTTAATTCAACATATTCATCTGTTACTGTCATCTGAAACAGCTGGAAAAAGTCTCAAAACCTGGAAAATGGGTAATTAGTGATTTGCCAGAAACCATCTTAAAAGTAAGAGTAGTCATCTGTACTTTATTGCACACTCTTGAACATTGCTTACCATTTTTAAACAGATTAGTGACCAGAGATGAGAAATGATGTAAAGTACTATATTATTTTTCCGACTTTTCCAATGATTATCGACACTACTGCGTGCTGGAAATAGCCGTTCCCTAACGGGTACTTTACGCGGATTCGCGTTAGTGTGCCAGGCCTGGACTTTAAGTGTGCACTGAATTAAATAATGACAAAGTTTGTCAATAACAAAATCGAATATTTAATTAAACTTCTAGTAATAAACTATATACAGTATTTAGTAAAAATCAAACAATAATTTATTCAATGAAATTCAACAAGAATCAACCCGACAAACTCAAATCAATCTATTTCTAACTTAATTCTATTCCCCTTTGGAATTCGACAAAAATCAAAGACTTAACTTATAAACAATATTTCTTATAAATTAAAGGTCCTAATCGTCACCTCAATATACTAGGAACCTATTTCCTCAAACTCTCAAGACTTTCTATAATCGTCGATCCATAAATCGAATAACTTCAAAATCGCCTTGGAACTATTTGATCCTATCGGACACCTCTCTCAATCACTGCTACGAAGCTCACCAAAGCTCGTCGCTATCAGGAATTCACCTCGTTCATCTTCACTTGAGACTCAGGATTTATAGTGTGAGGTGACATCACAATTCTGAATGAGATCACTCTCCTCATTTACATACTTAACGCTAACAATAAACTTTTTTCGTTTGTCTGGTAGGTTATTTTCCGACAATACTCTCTAACCTTTTACATTATTCTTTTTCACAATTTTCGGGACGTTTTTTATTCTTTAAGGTTTAGCGAGTCCCTAATTCGTGCTTGTGGGGTCTCCCCCCTTTTCTCGGTGCGGACTTACTTTTTTCCGCTCGGGAAGCGCAAGTGTGCGTGAGTTTTTCTACGGTGCTTTTCTTTCGTCGGTGAGTTGGTTTTTCTTCTATTTTTAAGTTACTAAGGTGAATGGTGAGGAAACCTTCGTCCTAACAAAACATAAGCCCCAAACAAAAATAGAATAATAAGCAAAATAAAAGTAAATAAAAATAACGTTCGGACTTGGTTCCTTACAATGAGATTTTTTAATAAAAATATTAAGCATCAAAGACATTGGTTCAATCCAAGAGAATCAGCTAAATAATAGTCAAGAATGAACTTACACTCCAGACAAGTCTTGTTAAATATTTGAGCTACTGTCATCAGCAAAATCTTAACATCAGTTTTATTGTCAGCTATTAAAGCATTTGAATGTTTCACTGAAAGAAAGACTTGCTTTGATCAATTATAAAAGTGTTGTCTTTCATGACAACAATCTTGTTACCTGCTTCAAAGAATAAAGGGCTTGGTTGGAAAAAAATTCTACATTTTTCTTATTTACCAAATATCGCTTCTTTGGATTATCACCTTTTTCAGAAGTCTGCAGAGTCATGAAAAAGAGCTTTAAACACATGAAAACATTAGAACTATCCTCTCTTTGTTTTTTCCTTCCAAATCAAAGGAATTTTATAGAAATAAAATAAATTTGTAAATCCCTGGCAAGAAGTTACTGATAATAATGGAAACTATTATATATTGTTGATTAAGTAAGATTTGAAATTTCTCTAACCTTTTTCTTTTTTGACAAGCCTATGTCTTGTTTATAAAATTATACTGCTGGTTTATGTTACAGCTTAGAGGTATGAAGGAGTACCTATTGAGAGTTGATATTTGGCACAGAGTATTAGGTGCCCAAATCATTTGTGCACAAAAAAATCCAGACTTGTAGATAGTCAGGGGACCGAGAACTGAGTCAAAATAAAATACAAAATGGCGACCCTCTTTTACCAACAGGAAAAACAGGCATCTCACCCCACCAAAGTCAGGTGGGGAGAATACCACCCACAGTCATTCTAAGAAATGAACTCTTACCTTAGGACTGAACACACAGTTTCTTCTATGTTAAATAAAATTTGTAATCTAATTTTGTAAATTTGGGAGTGCCCAAAAGCAGCAATACCAAATAAGATTGGAGAATGAGAATGAGACCCGCCTTGAGCGTCAAAGTGATTCTGCTTAGTAGTGAGTCTCTGAGACATAGTCTTGTCCCAAATACAGTTTTGCTGTTTTACTTGTTGTTAACCTAAAATCAGACATTATTTACAGAATGACCTGATATAAAGAAAGAATGCATCAATAACATTAATCAAATAATAATCAATAAGTAAAAAAAAAATAAATGAAAATGAGTTATGTTAAAATAGAAAATAAAAGACAGTATAGTTGTGATTTTTATAGCTGTCAGAAAAGAATGTTTAGTATCAAATAACAATATAAAAAAATATATCAAATAATTAACTTTTTAAACACAACAAATTTTTATAATTGAATTGAAAACTATTTACTCAATCCTGAGACATTTCAGAATGTCCAGATTTCTCATTCTTGTCAGATGGTTTGTTTTATTCTTCTTTTGGTAAACAATGCTTATTTCTATGCTAGAACTTGAGTTCTTTTTTAGCAAATCAAAATTTCACAATACAGGTAACCCCCGTATAACAGGGTACTTCCATAGCACAAATTCACTCTAACACGGTTCAAGAATTGGTACCATCCCCATATAACACGGTACTGTTATAGCACGGATTCACTCTGATGCGGTTCGAGAATTGGGTAAAACCGTCATATAATAACATGAAATGTAATAAATTTTTACATACTTAAGTAATAATAAATTTACATACTTAAGTAATAATTACATACTAATAGTTCACGAAAATTATTATTTTCGTGAACTATTAGTACTTAAGTATGTAAATTTTCTTTTCTCGGCTTCTGTCGATACACATGGTCCTTCTCGAAACTTGTTTCAATGTTGCCAGATGTTTTTCCCTTATTCCATACTTGCTTTATTCTTCATAAGTGCTTAGCACCATATAAGGAAATTTATAAAGATCTTTTAACTAGAAGCAAGCAATCTAAAATTACATACTTTTTGCAAAAGGTAAAGCATGGATCTGAAGATAATGCAGAAAAATGCTCAGAGGATAAGAATAACTTGCCAAAAAGAAAATGCTCTCGGTTAATAGTGCTTTTAGTGATGACAAAGAAAACATTGTTTAATTTATATTAATATGTATCACTTAATAAATTTTTAATAAAGATATTTATTAAACCTAACCTTCCTTTTTGTACTAGTTCTTTGTTTCGTATAACATGGCAGTTTTTTGGAACGTAACTACCGTGTTATACGGGGGTTACCTGTACTTCATATATACAATATCCACTAGCAATAAATACATGATAGTGTTACATGAAAAGAATATTTGGTTAATAACATTTGCTATTTATATATTGTTAAATGTGAAAAGAATGAAGCACCATGTATACAAACTGAATTATTAAATTTAAATATATTAAAAAAAATTTTATTTAAGTTATAAAATTATTTTTTTGTTGCTATTCCTATAAATAATTCCTGATGGTGGCATTAAATTGTGCAAGAATCCTTGATATCCTGACTGAAAATGGTATGGTGGTGATATTAGTTGAGTACTTAAAGAAAGCTTGAATGTTTTCACAGTTTTACAGATTTAATTACTTAAATTTAATATATTAAATTATTTGTTACACTAACAATTAATAATTTTATTCATTTAAAAAAAGTCAAATTATTTTAAATTTATATATGTTTATTATGAATGTATATGTTGAGTATAATTACTGCTGGAATGATTAATATTGTGATGTGTAATTAAAAGTTTTGCTACATTTTATTGCTAATTTAATAATTTTTTTAACACTAATTTATTAAATTTAATTTAGCGTTATGAAATTTATTAATTAAAATTGCATGCTAATATTGTATTTACTCAATTGCAAACACTGATCATTTGATTAAATGTTTTAGATAATCATTATTACTTTGAAATTTATATTTTCAAAAAAGTTACTGCATTTTATTTCAGTATTGTATTTCTGCAAATATTGCCAACATATTGTGTATGAATTATATTGATGTGTCTCATAAACATTGAATAATATATCAAAGAATATAAACTGTTTTTAAGAAATGCAAAAGTACATAACCAATGACTGAAGGATGAATTTGATGTAATTATTATTACTCTTTTATCATTATTGAAGTAAAATTATAGATATATCTGACACTATAAGCTATATATATATATATATGTATTGCTATAAACCAAGGCTGTGGAGTTGGAGTCAGAGTCGTGCAGTTTTGGTGTTTTAGCTAGAGTCGGAGTCGTCAAAAAATCTGCCGACTCTGACTCCTTTTTACTTACCAACTTGTTATATATATAAAATGGAAAAGTATTAGAATCGTGTCAAATTTGACCCTCCAAATTTTTTTTTTTTTTTTTGCAAATCTACATGTTTGGAGACCTCTCGAACCCCTCAAAAAAGTCAATAAAGGGGAAAAATTTGTGCAAGTGTGTGTGTTGGTGTCTAATTTGTTTAATTTCTTTATTTTCTGTTCTGAGATATTAAACAATATCTCAGAATGGGTAAAGTTTAAGAAACGAAATGTGGCACTGTAGCTTGCATATAAAGGGGCATTAATACTATTAAATTTTGGTTCTTAATTAAAGGTTGACAGGGTGAAGACATAAAAGGGGTCATGTGTCATATCTCTTAATGAATATTTTACTTGTTATTAGCATTCAAAATTAAAAAATAAAATAAAATAAAACTCTTCTCTACCCTCAAAGTAAGCTTTTTTGCCATTTTATAATAGTACAGTAAAACCCGTTAAGATGTTAGAATGTGTATGGGGACATGTTTAGTTCAACCACTTTGACGCTTAATAACCTACTCCTGTGTTAAACCATCTGACTCTGATTCTGACCACTCTTGCCACAGAAATTATTAGGCTTCAAACAGGATGAACAAAATCATGCCCCCCCACATACAGTCTAACATCCACACATATAAAAAAAAACCTCGAATCTTTTGCATATCTCAAAATTTCAAGGTGTCCCGAGTCCAAAAATATAAAAATTTGGGAGGAGTCATTTTTTGACTGAGTGCTACACTTTTCCTCTGTTATATATAACAGCTGGAAAAGTAAAAATTATCAAATACATATTTATATAGGCCTATTACTTAGAGAAGTCTTTAGCTTTGGAATAAAAACTATATTCCAAAGCTAAAAGACGTTCTATCTTTATTAGAACTCTATTTATTGAATCTTTTATTCTGAGGTCACGTGATGACATCAGAATTTCCAGGTCTCTTTCAGTAACAAGTCCGCCCCTGGTCAGAGTCGGAGTCAAATGGTAAGGAAGAGTCGGAGTTGAAGTTGGTAGATTTTTACGTGACTCCACAGCCCTGATATAAACTAATAAAAGGTGATCTGCAGTGTTAAATAGAAGAAATTTCTTGGAATAATAGAGTAAGTTCGAAAATTTGGAAATTTAAACTGTGTTTTACTGGAGTGTATTCTTTATTATGTCTTAAATTCTTACTGAAGAAGTCTAAATAGTTTAGAAAAAATTGCTTCTGTTTGTTGCTTTTACACACTGTAATATTATGGGTGATGTTTTATTTACTTTCATCATTAGATATTACTTATTATTGTGAAAAAAAATTATTTATTTTATTTTACACTTCTATTTCATTATACAGTAACTCTTGATAACATGACGTGGAAGGGACGGAGAAAACTTTCGAGTTACAGAAACTTCTATTATATTAATGAGATTGTAAATACCACAATACAAACAATATTATTAGACTTAAATACAACAATCCACGAAAAACCTTTTTACGAGTGTTATGTCACTAGTAAATTCCACAAGTACTTTCGACCTAACACTAGTGACATAACACTCGTAAAAAAGTTTTTCGTGGATTGTTATTATTCAACGCAGTGTTAAGTTGTTGAAAGTCGTTTATCTTAGACTTAAATACATTATATTTTATTATTTTTTTAGATAAGTATATGCATAAATTAATAAAATGTTAAGACTTAGTAAGAAAAGTCTGTTACACGAGTTTGTCGTCATCAATTAATTGCTTTTTGCTCAATAATGTTTTTGATATGGTTGACTATAATTACCTCAACTCAAAAGCATATAGTTTTATGAATGATATAATTTCTAGAAATTCCTTTAAAAGTCTGAGATACATATAGGTAAACTCAAAAATTTTATTAGTAGCAAATAACTCAGTAAGTTGCCAAATTGCAGATGTATTCATTATATATTGAAATTGTTAATTTTTAAATTTTCAAAACTTAAAAATTTAAAAAATAATGATTTTAAAGCACTAAGATTTGATTGGTCAATTGTGTTTAAGAATAAGATTATTAAAATTTAATATAGTGCAATCAGAGGTGTAATTTTTTACAATACCAATCTTCAAGTTTGTAATGATAATCCCCATATTGAAAATGCAAAAGAAAGCTCATAAAAGTAGACATGAAACCATATTTCATGTCTAATTTTGGGCAGTTAAATTTCAAATTGGAAAAATTTTATCTTAAAACTACTTTGACTTACAGAAATAGACTGCATCGAGTTTATGGGAGTTAAGACAAAAATAAAATTTGAGTTGAGGAAGTTTATCAAGAGTCTACTGTACAAATAGTCTTTATTCTTTGTAATGAAGAAGTAAAAATAATTAAAATATATGTATAACAAAACAATTTCCAAGATTAAATACAGAAAAATTTATTATGTAGATTTAAATTTTTTTCATAATTTTTGATGCTGTTCTAGATTAGAACAGTTGAGTGAATTGTTAATAGTAATTTTTATATTATTTACTTTAGGTTAGATTTCACGTTTTAAAAAATGCAAGCAAAATGAGATTGATTTTTTTTTATAAAACTTAAATAAATTAGTAAAAAGATGATAAATATTTTATTTGAATCTTTAAAATTCCATTCTGTTGTAATTTAATTATACAAAAAAATGATCAAATAATAGTTTTATTATTTGATCATTTTTTTGTATAATGTACATAGTGTTGCAAAATGTTTAGCATTCATTATGTTGTTTTAAATAAATCAAGTTAATCTACTTCAGTAATGTTTCAAAGATCTTAACAACATTTAATGAATGTGCATTTTAAAAATGCTTTTAGCTATTGAAAAATTTTGTAAGTTATTTCATTTTCATATTAGTATAATTCTTTCATGTTTTGAATGTATATGTTTGGATCACTTAATTTATTTCTGCAAGTGTCCTTTCATTCACTTTTGTTGTCATCATTCACCATCTTGTGTTTTCATATTACATTCTTTCAAATTTCTGATTTTAAGATCGTCAGTTGGGATTTATCATTATAAAATACAGTTGTTACATTTTGATTGAGCTACACCATGCCTCTTTGCTTAGTCCACTGTTGCTGAAGGGTGAGCATGACACTCATTTTTCTTATTAAAACACTTGTAACTCAGGTTCTTGGTAGTTTTGTGGCCAAACTCTCATCTACCTTCCTTCCTGAGTATCCTCTTCAAGATACTGGAATCAGAAATAACAGTTATTTCTAATGTATTTAACTGAAGTAAAGTAAGGGAAACGTTAAAATACATATTATTCATAACAAAACATCCTGATCTAAGTAAAATTTCTGAAGACAAATCATTAAGAACATGAAAATATGTAAGATGAGCATAGCACTTGCCCTCGAGTAACAATATTACAAATCCAGATATGAGGAACACCAGTGTTAATAAAGTATACAGTAGAGTCCTGTACAATGTGCAAATAAAGTTAGCAACATCCTCAAATTTTGCCAATCAGGGGTATACATTTTTTTTCAACTTATAGGTCAAAGTTTAAACTTTCATAAATCATGTGATAATGCAGGTTTCGATAATGCGATTTCCTATAATGCGTAACAAATACCTCGTGTTGTATGGTATTTGTTGTATTTGTTGTATGGTATTTGTTGAAAAAACTACTGTACATTTGTTCAAAAGAATGAAAACTATAAATTCCCACTAGTGACTGTCTGTCCTTCCTTAATCTTGAGAACAGTTAAAACAGAAAATATATAATCCCTAAGATGCATGAGAAATAAAGTACAGTGGGTAATTGGTTAACGAACGTAATCTGTTCCAAGACTTTGTTCACTATACAAATTGTTTGTTAACCAATTATCGATTTACCATAGATTTTTGTGGGAATTTCATTAATTTGTTCTGGAGATCCTAATAAATAAATAAAAATTTATATACTTTTTTACTATGTTTATTTACATGTAATAACAAACTAAAAGCAATCTCTTCCATTTTTTCATGGATGATGCATCTTTGTTTCTCAGATTGATTTTCATTCCTCCTTTAACTGCTTGAGTCTTGATTATATCTTTCTTAGCTAATATTGTGCCTACCATAGACATAATGCCTAGCAACATCAGACATCTGCCCACTCTCTACCTTGGCTGTTATCTCTTGCTTGGTGAGCACAGTTCTTGACACTCTACTCTTTATAAGTTCCATATCATTATCAATTTCTTTTTGAAATAAAAAGTTCAGAAAAGCACTCACAAAAATTCAGAGAACAGAAATCAACTAGTGCACAAAAGAATTATGTAAATGTGAAGCCCAAACAAAATTCGAAATTTTGGTGTTAAACCATTAACAAATATCTAATAGGACAGTTTAAACTCTCACCTTTAGAAAATAAAAACCGACTCCAAACTTAACAAGTGCCCAACAATCTCGCAAAGACTATAAAAAATTGTCAGAATAAACAACAAGCTGGAATTACAATGGAAAGTTTCAAAGTTTGGAGGAATAATATCTCTGCTCCGAAAGGTTCCAAATTGTTACCTGGAGACAAGGGAAAACCAATTGGTATTCATTATTTTATGTCTTTTTTTTGTGTGTGTGTTTGTTCTGTGAAGTGTTCGTTATCCAAACAAAAAATCTTTCACGAAAGTGTTCATTATCCAATTTGTTTGCTGTCTGAACTGTTCATTAACTGATCACCCACTGTACAGATAAATAACTGTTTTTCAAGATTTTGAAATAAAATTGCTCATTAGTTCTTAATACCAATTTATGTTTTATCCAATGCCCCGTATATGTTTCAGGAGGCATCAGTAATTTTTCAATCTTCCTTCATAAATAATTTCAATTTGACTTGTTTGAATTATTGTTTATTATATACTCAGAATTTTTTAAGAAAGTTTACTGGAAATGAAATTTTAAATCATAATCATTAATAAATGTAGTATCACAATTAGTTTTCATTATTTTGTGAGTAAAATAGAAAAATAAATTAATTTAATAGGAAAGTTTATCAAAAGAGACAGCAATATGTGAAGTTTTGTCAAATTATTATGCAGTTGTTACAAAATACTCTCTTACAAATTATATAATTATGATACCTAGAGAAAAATTTATATTAATAAAATTAGAAAGTATTGCATACACAACAATTACTTTGCACAATATTTGGAATTGCTTGTGAGTGAGATTTTACAAACTCATAAACAGTTCAAATCAGAACAATGCAACAAAATTTTATTTTAAATAGTAGATTTTAGTTTAAATAAATTTATCATCTGTTCTGGGTGTTTATATTAAAATAAATTTCCTCAATTCAGGTTAGAAAAGTTTTTACCTGTATAAAGTAAAAGAATTAATTGTGTTTTGTAATGACTTTTATGGTATTTTTCTTCATTTCTTGGCTTTTTAATTAAATAATTATTTTTTATGTATGCAAGAAAAGGAAATTTCAGTTATCAATTCAGAAAAATTTGTAAGGAATTGAGTAAAATTAGTAAAACATTTTTGACAATGTCAGAATTCAAAAGAAAATTGAAATTAAGGAAGTTAACAGCAATAATGAAAATTTTTGTGTATGGAAGAAGAATAAGATTTATCTTCCCTCAACAAGTGAAGAAGATACAGAATGAGCTATTAAGTTCATACATTTTTTTGCAAGTTAGGCACTTGTATCCTTTTTTGATTTACACGATGCCAATCTACTGTGTAAATCAAAGGTTTCGTGTATATGTTAATTTAAAGATGTCATAAAAATTACTACTGATAATTCTGGTAGAATACTATTTTTTTTACTCTGGTTATGCAATTCTCAGTTATCTTCTAGTCATAAAATAATACTGAACCTTAGAATTATTAATTTAATATAAATTCAGTCTTAGTGCACATCTGTTTGTATTTTAAAATTGTAATTTTTCCTGATATTGAAATAGAATTATTAGATTGCTAATACATAATTGTCCAAAAGTCAGTTAACCAATACAATCTCTCTACACACCGGTGAATATAAGGTTTCTCTCTACACTCTGGTTAAGAGGTTTGAGGAGTATTTCAGTTAACCAAAATTATTTTTAAGAATGACCAAAAATTAATGGTTAAAACCAGTCTCTAATTGGTTTTAACCATTCTTAAAAATTGTTTGTGCATGTAATAAAATGACTGAATCATGAATAACAATATACAGCAGTTCCAAACCACTTTTAACTGTTCTTGAAATAATCTTTGTTAACTGTCCTTTTGGCTATCTTATACATATATTTTTCAAAATTGAAGCATAAAACTGAAAGTGATTTGTTTTACTTTAAATTCATAAATGTACTCTTATTGTTCATTGAGTAAATTATGATAAAATACAATAATAGATTTATTTTCAATAATGATATTCTTGAATAATTCATGTAACATAAATTTCCTAAATACAAAATATGCAGGCAATATTTGTGTAAATGTGAAATTAGTTTATTACTATTAACAGATAAAAAAATTTTTGGTCATTAAGTAAAGTACTTAATGTTTCTATTAAAAATATTAAAGTCTGTGTAAATGGTGGGTAAATACAATGGTTGCATGTTTAACATTGCACTTTGCAGTTGTCTAACATTAATTTTTACTCGGATTTTCTCCCTTTAATTTTAGTTGACAGATGGTGCAGATCCCTTTGGTGCAGATCCGTTTAGCCCCGCTCCTGTTGCTCCGCCTCGCCCTGAAAGCCCGACTCCCGCACTTCCTCCCAAGAAGGGCAAGGCCCCTCCTCCCAGGCCCGCACCTCCAAAGCACGCATCAGGAAATGTGAAGACGGGGCCCACAAGAGCGGCTCCCGCACCTCCTCCCCCACCCTCTCATGATCCTTTTATGAATACAACTTCCACTACAGCTCTTTCTACATTTGGTTTGGGAAATAAGTCTGTTCAAGCTTCTCAGGAATCAGCATCTTTTCAGGATCCATTTAGTTCTTTGGGAGAATCGAACACCTCTGCAATTCAGTCAGGCGTGCAAGATCCCTTTGATCCTTTTGGCCTCAAGTCGGAACAGGATCCATTTGCCAGCTCCGACGGGACTAGTGCCACCGAATCTTTTGCCAACTTTGCAGACTTTGAGAAGGTAAACTAATCTTCAACTGACCTTGTTCAACATGGTGAAGATTTATATAAGATTGGAAATCTCAATGATGCATATACTCATAATTAATTTACAAAGCATTCTATTTCATTTAGGAATTGTGTTTTCTGAGACTGTTGCAAACTTCATTCTTAAGAATGAAAATAACAATAAAAATTTATTGTATAGAATTGTTATCAACTAAATCTTTTATGTAAATCATCTTGTTGTAGAGCATGTTGAAATGGCTAACTTGAAATTTTGTGTTTGCATTCTTTACAGTTAATGACTATGATGTTACTGAAGAACCTCCAAATAATTTTTTAGCAATTATTACTTATATAAAAACATCTTCAAAACCAAATATATATTTTTAACTTTGTGAAATGGATTTTTTTTTCTTTTCTGGCAAGCTGTATGCATGAAAATAATCACTCGGATTAAATATGTTCAAATTATGATTTCTTTCAAACCAATTTGCCTTCAAATTAGCTTATTTCTTTTAAAATGAAAATGCTTTCATTAACCTGATTTTATAATTTTCAGTTAATTCTAGTGGCAAAAAAAATTTTGTATGAATTTTAATGTAATAGTTCATTTGTATGTAGGAAAAGCGTCTCCTTTCCAATTCAGTAACTTTTATTTTTCAAAGACGAAGATGATTATTATTAATAGAATGAATTGTTTTATACATTTCTATTCAATTACAATTTGTCAATAATGAATGATGTTCAAATATCACGTGTATTTACAATAACATTCTATCATTTTAAATAAACGTTTTACAATCACATATATGGTGTCTAGTGCAGATCCTTGGACAACTTAATTTATCGCCAATAAATCTTAAAATTTAAATGTGTGTCAGCTGCCAGTCAGAAAGAAAAATCTCATGAATATTGACTTATTACACTAATACAATCAAATATAAACATGCACAAATTAGCATGCTTATGTGTTAATTTAACATGCATCCAAGCATGTGAGAGTCTGTTAAACGTTGTCATAAAATGGTAGTTTGTGTATGTTAAAATGAAGGAAAGCATCAAAATTAAAATAAGAGAGAATTCTCTATCAAATTTCTAATTACAAAATGAAAAGGGCCCTTAAGAAAACAAAATTTCAATAACTAATGTATACTTTAATTTTATAGCTAGCTAATTTCTCTGTATAAATATAAATGTAAACAAAAATTAAATGAGAATATTCAAAAAATTTTTTTTGTTGGATCAAAAGGAAAAATTTCCAATTTATATATAGTAATTTGTTATTCTCTAAAGTAGAAAATAGAAAATAAAACTATCATTAAATTATTTTGTAAAATATAAATGCCCAAAACATATCTTTCAGAATTCAAATATATTAATTGATGTGTTAAAGTCAGAAAAAGATGAATAGAAATGAATGTCATAGATGAATGTTTAATGCATGATTGACTATCATGCTAATGCTGTCTGTCAGTAGATTTAGCAATAACAGACCAATGTTTTAAGTAAGAGTTATCGAGGCTATAATTTGTGTGTTCTCTGTTTAAAACTCCAAGCTCTTGGATCCGGTAAAAGAATTTTGCCGCGGCAAAGTCTATTACAACATTCACTCTTCTGAACGTGAATGTAAAAAAAAACTAAAATCTTTGTTCTTAATTATTGCTTTTTTCCATTTTCCTAAGACAATGTTTTGTAACATTAAGTAATTTCTGGTCTGCATTGGAGAGATTTTTTCTGTATATACCCATGAGAGATGTAACAAAAAAAGTGTACTTAATTATGGCCTGTGCATGACAGCCAAAAAATATAGCCATAATCAAACTTAACTGTGAGTTTCATTATTGTAATT
This sequence comes from Centruroides sculpturatus, assembly GCF_000671375.1. Taxonomy (NCBI): domain Eukaryota; kingdom Metazoa; phylum Arthropoda; class Arachnida; order Scorpiones; family Buthidae; genus Centruroides; species Centruroides sculpturatus. The sequence goes on from NW_019384868.1 coordinate 287,999, forward strand.
TACTTATTTATTATTAACTAACGAAAGACATTTGAGCACAAAAAGCTAGTTTCTTTCCTAATTTTTAAATAGAATGCATTAAATAGTTATTTAAGTAATTGAATTATTTCAAAAGTAATTTATACAATGAAATAGTTTCAGTTATAAAGTAACATCATATATCATTTGTAAATCCATATATAATGCAACAGTCTTAATTAAGCAAACAATTTTTTTTGCAGCCAAAAGCAAGCTTAGCAATCCTTGCATGATTTGTACCATGTATGCATGCTATAACTTTTATTTAAAACTTATAGCTAATAGCTTTATTTTCAATTTTCTAACATTCATTATACAGGTATACCTCGCCTTACGTCGGTAATTGGTTCCAGGAGAACGACGTAAGTCGAATTTACTTGTCTCCGAATCTACTTGTCACTAGGCTAAACCATAAATTACCATTCCCAGTTCTGTATTTTATTTATTAATGCATTTTTAATAATATATGGTTAATAAGGATCTATTTTAAGCTTACAAACAAATAAATTTTAGTTTTTAATATAGTACAGAAAAAAGTATTCTAAATTTACGAATGCATGTACTGTAAATACAGAACATACTCGTATATATTTTAATATGTTTTTATGTGCTTTAAACGTTTTTCTAGTGATATTACGACTTCAATATTTGTGGCGGACAGACGTAAAGTCGAATAAAATGACTTAAATTTGATTTTTATTTTTCCATATACTTTTTTGACAAACGACGTATAATCGGGAACGACGTAAGTCGAGGTATGCCTGTATAAAATATGCTTCAGATATAAAAATTTTAAGTTACATTCAAAAATCAAATAATTTTAAAACCAAAATTTCCAAATCTATTTTCCTTCTCTTATTGTATTGCTAACTGCTATGCCTCCATCTGTGTTTGACAGAATTCCTTTTAACAATTCAGGTGAGTAATTAGCCAAATAAGTTATCCTGGCTGCACTCTTCCTTCATTAATAATTTAATTTGGATTATTTAATTTTTGTTAATTACTTTTTTTTTTATAAAGATTGTTGTCGACACATTGTAGAAATATAATTTTTATTTTATACAATAGGCCCGAGAATTTTTATATTAACATTCTGAGCCCCAATATGATATATATCATTTGTCACAAATATCTTCATATTTGGAAAATATTCACCATTCTAGAATTTTAATTGAACTATTAAATTAAAATTAAAATCTTGATTATGGCAGAAATATAATCTATGAGAAAGGCTTTATATCAAATTACTTGTGAATGTATTGAAATTGGATCTATCACCAAAAAAAAATTCAGCATGATGTGTTACTTTTATTATAAATATATTTGAAAAAGCATACAAAATTTTCATTTAATTCAAATCAAAATTTTAAAGAAAATGAGTTTTACATAGAACATCATTCAAGTTCTTATTTTGATATTGAAAGTTTACTAAAATTGATACACTACAGAATTTAGATTTCTGAATTTTATTCATGACATTCCTAAAGTTATTTTAGTTTAGAATTTATCTTACTCTAGAACAAATTTATAATGATGTGTCTGCCCATATGGGGTACTGAGTACCAACTATTACTTTACATAACAAACTACAGAGGAAATGGTTTTCAAAAGAAAAACTAGAATGTATAGTGCTGTACAGTACATATATGGAGAATTTGATCACTGTGTGGTAACTGGATAACATATATGACCTAGTTTCATGGAACTACAATTAACAGATGACATAATGATAACATTATGTCAGAATTTGAGTAAATTAATAGAGTTATTGCATTACAGTATTCATTATTTTTGAAAATTTTAGATACAGTATGCTTAAACATAAAAAACAAATGGGTCTTTGGTTTATTTGAAAGACCCTTGTCTCATCAAGTTCAGATAATTGAATTGCCACTGTGCAATATAATGTTTATATATATTGTAAATTAAAAATTTCAAATCTTAATTTATTTTGTCTTCATATTAACATTTACAGGTCATGGAGTACTCAGAACTTCCACTCTGACCTTACTATTCCTGCCACAGCAGAAGGGTGCACAGCACATTCATTTTAATCATGTAAAATAATTTATAAAAATCAGGAATTATTTATGATTTTTTTTTCTTTGGTGCTGTGTGAGGCAGTGCTTATCACAAGCTGCTGCCAATCATGACGATGATCATGCAAGTGTAAAATAGTAGAGAATGGAAACATCGTCAATTAGTAAGTCTGAATTGTGGTGGTTCATTTTAATCAAAATTCAGATTTTACATAAATAATTTTAAATAAGACAAATTTCAACTGGAGTCCAGATTTTTATTGCAAAACATTGAAATAATGAAGTCTATAATTTTATTGTTTGTGAATATATTTTGACTAATTATTCATTGTCTGTTTTTACAAAAGTTGAGTGTTCAAAATTATACTAACCACATACTAATATACTATACTATTTTTAACAATAACAGATATCTGTAATTAAACTTATTTTTTTTAATTGCATTGTATCATCATTAAGTCATTCTGAGTGATTTTAAGAATTAAAGACTTCCTGAAATTTTAAGAATTGAAGACAAAAATTTTGTCAGAACTGCTTGAACTCTCAGTTAATCAATTCAGAAAACTATTGCTTTTCCCTAAATTTCTTATGAAAATGGTCAATCAATAGAATAAGCTAATAAGCATTAAAATTATAGATCTGGAACATTTTCATAAATAAAAATCTGGACTAACATTTTATCATGGAATAGTGATATATCAATTGGGGACAAAATGTTAAATTGTTTACTATAGGAAATAATTTTTAGAAATTAAAATGTATCGATGATTCATTCTAACTGAAAATGATGATATAATACTAATACTTGAAATTAATTTTCTCATAGTTTGTTAGTCAGTCTCCTGTCGCAGACGATCCGCCACCTCGTCCGATGTCGGAGGAAGAGCAGTTTGCGTGGGCGGCTGAAGAGAGTATCCGACTTGAGAGGAATCGGCAGCGCAGGGCCGCTGAGAAAGAACAGGCTGACCTTGAACTGGCGTTAGCTTTGAGTCGTGCAGAAATCCAAACCAAATAAAATGGAATCTAAATATATAATAATACTTACTTATACCAATTTGGTTAATTTTGTTTTTACGTTGACTTTTCATTTTTCCTATTTAAGACAGGAATATAGTCACGTTTAAATAAGAATTCATTTAAGGAATGTACAGAAATAATGTTCATATAAATGTAAATTCAAGAATTAGTGCCAGTATTCCATGATATATATATTTTAAATATTCTTGTAACCGAAAGTGCCACATTTATTGTATCTATATATATAAAAAGACTTGTAATGAAGCTCAACTGACATTTATTACATCTTTGTTCTGTTATTATATATTTGTCATTTTTATAAATATTTGTATATTTTAAAACTAAATTCCTGTATCACTGTGTGGAAAAGACAATTTGTATTTTATTTTGCAAATCCTGTTGTGAGAAATGTTGAAAGATTAATAAAAAGGAAAAAAAACCATAAATTTATTGATCAATATTTACATACATACAATTCAGTTTTTTTTTTTAAATTTTGAAAACAGGATTTGTAATATTTAATGGACTACAATAAGAGCAGTATGAAATTAGTAATATTTTATAGACTTTTGAATAAAAAACTGACTGGATATATATATTCTCTGAACTTAGTTCTACATCAAATGAGGGAATTTATGTTACCAATCATCTTGTGGCACAATGTGTGTAAAATTATCCATTTCTAAAAATGTTAACTTTGGTCCAAAATAACTAATCACATAATTAGAACCATCTGCAGGACCAACAACCTGCAATAAATTATTATAAGTTAGTGTAGAAGAGAATTATCATAAGAAATTTTAAACTTACTTACCTGTAAGGCAATTAGGACGACATCGATAAGATGTCCCAAAAACATAAAACCGAGTGTACATAATTTCATTAAACCTATAGCTGGATATCCTAAATAAAACCTGTCGACTCCAAACATTCCCAAGAATATAGATAAAAGTAATGCTCTCTCAAATGAATATCCATTTCTGTAAAATAAATTCATATTATTATTAATATTAGTCAATCAAATCTTATTTTATCAGCTAAAGAGTAAAATCTGAAGTTTCATTGATAGTTATCATTTAATATAATGGTATTAAACTGCTTCAGTTGCAATATTTTCAATATCAGATAATTCTCTGCATTGTTTGTCTCCAGCACATGGGATGTTTTTGCTTATCATAGGTAGATTGTAGACTACCAAAGACAGGTTTCAGAGGTGTCTCATGGCAATAATATGTATTAATTTTGAATTCCTTTATTCAGAGTTAATCTCCTATCAAAGATTATTTACATTAATGACTTAATGACTATAATAATAGAATCATCATTTTGTTACTTTGTAATGTTTGATTAATTTCTCTTATAAAATCATTTAAGTAACTTCATTTTGGATGCAGATAATGAATTAAAGTTTGCCAATATAATATTTATATTATGAAAAACATGTACATACATACACGATACATAAATTTCAACGTTTCATATGGTTAACAGTTTCTGATCAAAACAGGAACTGTTAACTGTAACATTGTAACAAACATAATTGCATTACAATGATTCTTAACTGATTAACTTACAACTGGAATTCATAGATTCCTTGCTTATTTATGTAATATTTAAGTTATATTTATGCATCATAATTTCATAAATGTGGTGAGAAATTGGAAATGAATATGGCATTGTGATGCTATCATTTTCAGCCAAAACAAGATACAGAGCATGTGGTGGAAGCACACGTCATCACCGCCTCCAAAAAAATGCAAATCACAACCACAGCTGACAAGATAGTGCCAAGTTTTTCCTCATCAATTTTCTTGAACACTGCAACATGATCAATGCTGCTCAATATTGCAAGACCTTGAAACATTAACAAGGTGCAAATAAATCCAAGTGCCCAGGTCTCTTAACAGTAAGGTTATCCTTCTGCATGACAGTGCAAGACCTCATACTGCTGCAGTTACAAATGAATCTCTGTAGAAATTCTGTTAGGGATTTTCATTTCATTAGCTCAGATTTGTCATTTTCATTTTTTTAGGCCTATGAAAAAATTCCTGAAGGAAAGAAATTATGATCAGATGAAGATACATGGAACACTTTCAAATTGGCTGTAGGCACAGCTAAATTATTATTTCACAGTGGTATCTATCTACAGGATGGTAAAGCAGTGATAAAACTTGCCAAAATAATTTTAGTAGTTAAGTATTAAAAAAATATTTTGACAAGACTATAGAATTTGAATGAGTTTCCTTTGACTATATATAATTTTTTTTTTTTTTTTTTTTTTTTGACAAATCTGACTGATAAAAACTAAATTTTTGTAGCATTGAATGCACTATGAAATTAAAAAAATGTAAAACAATTTAATACATATATATCTTTAATTCATGTAAAACCTAAAATTAAAATAAATTATGCAACAGAATAAGATTTAAGTGCAGGAAGATGTCATAAAAATAATATACTCCAAACTACTATAAACATTATTAATTCTATTTTTACATTTATATCACATTTCTTGAGAAGTTTCTATCTTTAAAGATGAGTTTATGAATAACATTTAATATTCAAACCTGTATTTTCAATTTTAATGGACATTACAGGCATACCTCGACTTACATCGTTCCCGATTATACTTCGCTTGTCAAAAAGGTATATGGAAAAATAAAAATCAAATTTAAGTCATTTTATTCGACTTTACGTCTGTCCGCCACAAATATTGAAGTCGTAATATCACTAGAAAAACGTTTAAAGCACATAAAATCATATTAAAATATATACGAGTATGTTCTGTATTTACAGTACATGCATTCGTAAATTTAGAATACTTTTTTCTGTACTATATTAAAAACTAAAATTTATTTGTTTGTAAGCTTAAAATAGATCCTTATTAACCATATATTATTAAAAATGCATTAATAAATAAAATACAGAACCGGGAATGGTAATTTATGGTTTAGCCTAGTGACAAGTAGATTCAGAGACAAGTAAATTCGACTTACGTCGTTTTCCTGGAACCAATTACCGATGTAAGGCGAGGTATACCTGTATATAAAAGCTATATCATTATGAAACAGACAAAAATGTTCATATCATTAAATAATTTTACTGGTTTTTGGTATATTTATGAGTGGGAGCCCGAGGGGTTTGAGTTCGAAAATTTTTAGGGTTAACATATTTTTTCATTAGAGGATGGAAAAAATATAACGGAAATAGATCGGATGTGGAATCTTACACATCGTCCGTTTGTCAATTAGTCAACGTGCACGTGCTAATTAGTCAGCATAATGAGTGAACGACCTGTTGGCTCAGTGCCAACGATGATCATATAAAAACGAGTCACGGGAAGTTCCGGGCGATCGTCCCCTCAGTGCGACCGTCCCTCCGCGCGATCCTCAGGAAGGTCTGAATACAGTGTCTCCCGTCCTGATCCTGTCCGAGGAGAAGCCGGTACAAGACATAAGCCTGTGACAGACAGCCAGCTTCCATAGTTCAGAAGGATCGTCGCATACTGTCCTCCGACATAAGGTATAACTGACCGCCAATATAACTCTCTTTGTAAACTCTCACGCGGCATAGTGAATAGTTACAGCTCCCTTATAGATAAATTTATGTTATCCGCATCTAAGCTATAATCAGTAACTTGTATACTCCTGTAAATTACTTTAGTTTTAGAATAAACATTTATTTTGTTATTTGTTAAACCTGTCTCCTGTCTATCCGAGGAAACCTGTCGACTTACTGACGCACTCCCCACTCGATTTGCCCTCCTAGCCATCCTACGACTCCGAGATCGGGCTTTACCAGCCTGTGCAGATTAAGTGGTCAGTACGAGATTGGCCCCTGACCCACTGCGTATCTCACATTACCGATTGTATCCAATTACCGATGTAAGGCGAGGTATACCTGTATATAAAAGCTATATCATTATGAAACAGACAAAAATGTTCATATTAAATAATTTTACTGGTTTTTGGTATATTTATGTTTTTTTCATTATATAAAAGATTTAATAAAATGCATTATGCATATTTTCTGGAATTAAGAAAAATGATTGGCTAATAGTTTTGGATGATTGGATGATACAGTGGATGATTGGTTAACAAACAGTTTGGACTACGAACACTTTAACAAAAGATTTTTATGTTCAGACAACGAACACACGACAGAATAAACACAAGAAGCAACACTGCATTTAAGATTTGTAAAACTATATTTCTGTTCTCTGAATTTTAGTAAGTGCTTTTCTGAACTTTATGTTTAAAAAAAACTGATAATATTATGGGATCTAAAAAGAGTGGAGTGTCAAGAATTATTCACTATAGAAACTAAGCACGAGATAATGGCAAAGGTAGGGAGTAAGCAGATGATGTCTGATATCGTAGGCAGATGACTTCAACAGGTCTACAGTAGATACAATCTTAGATAAGAAAGATATAACCAAAAAGACTCAAGCAAATAAAGGAATAATGAAAATTGCATTTGAGAAACAAAAATGTGCCATCTATGAAAAAATGGAGAGATTGCTTTTAGTTTGTTATTACATGTATAAATAAACATAGTATATAATTATTTATTTATTTTTTGGGATCTCCAGGATGAATTAATCAAATTTCCTCAAAAATCTATGGTAAAGCAATAATCGGTTAACGAAACCATTCAGATAGCAAACATGGTCTTGGAATGGATTATGTTCGTTAACCGACCAGCCACTACATTATAAATTTCTATAGAGAAATTAGTGTCTTAATTTCTCATGAGATTAATAGATGTTCAGACTAGAACAAAGTAGAAAGATGAAGTGGAATATATTTGAAAGCTTTCAGAGAAATACACATATAATACAAATTAGCATATCATATTTTGAAGGATTATGATGTGATTTTACCAGAATATGAATAATATATTTGGGAGAATAGTGCAAGACAGTCAATCCATTATTATTATTCCAAAGTAGAATTTAATTAAAAGAAAATATAATTTAAAGGAGAAAGCTTCACTCTAATTCCAACTAGAGATTTAAATGAAATATGAAAATATAATATGCAATGTAATATTTATAGAAAAACAAAGTTGCTGAACAATTAATAAAATAATATTTAAAAGTATTTCTTGCTTAAAATTAAGTACAGACTGAGAAATAAGCCATTCACAAGCCAAATCGATTAATTCCACATTTCCAAGTTTTTTTAAATTTTAGTGTCAAAGCACTTGATATACTCGTACCTTTTTATACTCATAATAAGTTTCCCCAATAATAAGGATCAATACAACTTAATGACAAAATTTTATTGGCCATCAAAAAAAATATATTATTTATTTCAGAAGCCAATCTAATTAACTCCATACTGTAACGTAAATCTGCCAGCGTACATTGCAGCATTGCAGTCACAGTTTGCACTGACCAGTAACCTTGTATATAACAGTAAATTATTTAATGTTAACTCATCACAAAAAGTAAGTAAAAGAAATTAGTTAGTTACAATCCAACTGTTGCAGAAGTAAGTATACTTGTAGATTATTGAAAATTTATTTTCATTTTGGTGACAATTTTTTAGAAAAAAGAAAAGTTATACTGTTACATCCAGATGGATGAAACTAAAAATGATTTGTTTCATTCCTCCTATTAAACATTATTCTTATAAAAATTTAAGAACAAATCAACATGATGAGATCTCAAATACGGCTGATGAGAAAACATCATTTATGTTGCTGAATAATCAATTTAAATAAAATAACAACAACCGTTATAACAGTAACAGAACAGTTATTATTCACTTTTTAAAAATTAATTTAAATTAATTTTAAAATTTTTAATAAAAAATGTACAATAATGAAGTTTCTCTATAATAAAAAACTATGTGAGAACTGAATTTGATGTTATGACTTTTTTCACTTGCTAAATCGATTAACTTCCTCAATCACACCAACATCGTAATAATAATAACAAATATAGCATATCTAGGCTATCTTATACATTTTATATGTTGTTAAATAAAAGCTACATATGTGAGGTTTGCTGATTGGGGAGAAAGTGTCGCGACAATCGAGCAGTCAGTACTGTCGCGTGGTCGCGGTGGAACTCAGAGACAGGTTTTCCCATTTTTACCTGTTTAATAACATCAAAATAGTTTCTTACAAAACTTTGAAATGTCAGGATCCCGATTGCAACAATTATATAATAGTCCAACAATGTAATGTCCTTCGGTCTCAGACTTCCGATCCTGGGCGTCCTCATATGGGTTGATGGTCACTCATTGACCCTGGTGAGCACTTCTGTGTCGATACTGGATTTCCTTTGCCGGCCATCGCCCTCGTATGTTGATTGCTATCCGGGATACATGGAATCCCTTCTTAACATCTTAATGCTGCACACACGACCAAAGTAGGGGAGTCACTAACTAGACATCCAAGCACCAAGGACCAAGAATGTCACATCCTTTTTTCGCTCAGTTTTTATAAGTTTTCTTTGGGTTCCAGACTGAACATTCCAACAGGTCGATGCCGATCTGCCCCCGCTCTCCAATTAGTCCCCTCTCCTTGTTACGAATTTTAACGAGATCAGAGCCCAGATCGTGGGGCGAGTCAACACCGACTGACAATTTGATTCCTATCGAAGATGTTCAATCTAAGCACTCAAATTCATCTATTGTTTCATTCGGAGAAGTTCGATTTTTCTTAGAAATTTCTACAGATATATCCTTTTCTGGACATAAAATATTCATTTTTCGTTTGATGGTTTCTTTTTACAACATAAATAATAATAATTATTATTAATTTTTTAAAATACGAAATTAAAAGCATTTTCTGTGCATGAATTTCGACTCACTTCCGGAGCTTCACACATCTACAATAATACATTCTACAATGTTTATTTAAATTTATATTTTAAAAAACAATGTATATTATTTGTCACTTTTCTCCACTTTTTTGTTTTATGGAGTTAATCAATTTGGCAAGTGGCACAAATAAAAGTCCAATGAAGAAATGTCAAAATTAAAGAAAATTTTTTTTTACTTAATTTTGTCATTAATAAAATTTTTTGAAGGATTCTAAAAACAATTTATATTTATACATATAAATATAAGAAAAGAATCATAAAATTACAATTATTATTTTAATCATTTTAGCATTGTTTTATAAATAAAACCAGGGCTATGATGTTGCAGTCAATAAATATGTGCCAATTCCAATCTTGATATCAACTACAGGTTTTTATTTATAAATAAAATGTAAGTTGTAAGTTTAAGAATTAATCTGATAATAGTCATAAATTATCAGATTACTTTTGTCGATTAAATATCTTATATACAGTATTTAAAATGATAAATGGCATCATATTAGCTTTGATGAAAGTCTTAGCTTTGATTTAAAAATTGAGTTAACAGTGACAAAGTCAGCAGTTTTGTGTACTAATTTCATATTCTGAACAAAACATAATGACTAGCAATTGAACACAAAAAGTAAAAAATAAAATGTCAAAAATACTTATTTGCCAAAGGTTATTTGTAATCATTCTGCAAAATAAAAATAAAAAATGATTTAGCAAATACATCAGAAAATTTTAGATAGTTTATATTATTAGAGACTTATTATTATTTCTGTGACTGTCAGATATGTAAGTAAAAGTAGATTATTTCTGTATAAACGTATTCTGATAAAATACAATAGAAATCAGAAAAACAACATGTTATCAAGATAACAAAGAGCAAAACTGTGATACTCTTGGTAAATACCAAAAAACCAGTGTAAATCAGTATCAAATTTCTTTCTAGTTTGGCAAGTTTTTGTTTTGAACAAGTTATAATACTTGTCAACTGCAATTTTCAAATTGCAGACCTATACATTCCCACTGCCATTTGTCCATTAATCTTGAGAATGGAGCTACATAGATAAAAAGCTTAGGAGTCAGAGGCCCAATTAACTATATATGAACTTCCAATGTGAACCAGAAGTCATGTGAGTTCAATTCAAAAATTTCTCATGAATGGAGTTAGATACATAAAAATTGAGACCAGGATAAGGAAAGCTTATTTTTAAATTAAAATACAATTGAAAACTCTGGCCTGAAATTGTAATGTAACAAAAAGTAATTGCTTGTTATCTTTAGACTATACCAGATGTTGCATGGTTATTATACAAAAATTTTTTTTTTATAGTAAAATCACTTGTACATTGGCAAAAAAAATTGTATTATTAGTTTTAATCCAAATTAATCCAAAATGATTCTGACTATAGAATTTTTTACTTCACCCTGTGGGTAATAACAAGGCATTTTTTTCTTTTAATCAAACCCATTACAGGTTTTGCCAGGTCAACAATGAAGTGACCAGGTAGAGAGAGATAGGGCCTATCATATTCAGGACAGACCACTTCAGAAAAATTCCTGAGGATTTTTCACCAATTCATGCAGATTTTTATAAAGGTAGTTGAAACCACTAGTTAACTAACTACATTTACACTATTCAAACATAAAAATAAAACATTAGACTGATTAAAATAACAGTCCTATTTTCATTTCATCCTTATTATTTAACATTTTTATATCTTTCTTTAATTGATGATGTTTCTCAAATTTATCATCTGACATTCTGCATCATCTAGGTGTTAAAATTTGTCCTGATAAAGAAGAGAGATATTCCACTGCAGCACTATTGGCAAGAGTAGCACTGTATTTGAAAAATGCATTCTTTACATGATGATAGTTGTGTAACACATTCAAACTAGCATTATTGTTTTCTAAATTTCATGTCAAATATTTTAATTTATGAAGTGGAGTAATATATAATAACTTTATAAAAGTACAAAATAAAATAAAAATTTATTTATGTAACAAACCATGTATTTTCTTACACATGTGTAAGACAAGGCATAGTGAAATATGATTGGTTGTTTTTGTTTCAATTCAACTTTTATCAACTGACAATATAAAAATTTCAAATATTACAATTGCTTAAAAAAGAGTAAAAAAGTTGAAACAAAACTTGCTACTTTGAGAAAAGTTGAATCAATCTTCATAAAAATCATGATACAGTAAATCCTTGTTAATTTGAACTTGGATAATTTGAAATCCTGTTAAGTTCATAACTACTTTTGTCCTGACTGGGGATATAGAGATTTATTACATATTAAGGAATTTGGTTAGTTTGAAATATGGCTACTTCAAAAATTCAAAGTGAAAATTCTGTCCAAACTGTGACACGTGAGTGTTAACTCGTTTATTTAGACTGAAGTGCCTCCATGCTGTAAGAGAGAACAATAGACCAAGAACAACTCTAATCTGTTCATTTGTAAAGTACTATATTATTTTTCCGACTTTTCCAACGATTATCGACACTACTGCGTGCTGGAAATAGCCGTTCCCTAACGGGTACTTTACGCGGATTCGCGTTAGCGTGCCAGGCCTGGACTTTAAGCGTGCACCGAATTAAATAATGACAAAGTTTGTCAATAACAAAATCGAATATTTAATTAAACTTCTAGTAATAAACTATATACAGTATTTAGTAAAAATCAAACAATAATTTATTCAATGAAATTCAACAAGAATCAACCCGACAAACTCAAATCAATCTATTTCTAACTTAATTCTATTCCCCTTTGGAATTCGACAAAATCAAAGAATTAACTTATAAACAATAATTCTTATAAATTAAAGATCCTAATCGTCACCTCAATATACTAGGAACCTATTTCCTCAAACTCTCAAGACTTTCTATAATCGTCGATCCATAAATCGAATAACTTCAAAATCGCCTTGGAACTATTTGATCCTATCGGACACCTCTCTCGTTCACTGCTACGAAGCTCACCAAAGCTCGTTGCTATCAGGAGTTCACCTCGTTCATCTTCACTTGAGACTCGGGATTTATAGTGTGAGGTGACGTCACAATTCTGAATGAGATCACTCTCCTCATTTACATACTTAACGCTAACAATAAACTTTTTTCGTTTGTCTGGCAGCCTATTTTCCGACAATACTCTCTAACCTTTTACATTATTCTTTTTCACAATTTTCGGGACTTTTTTATTCTTTAAGGTTTAGCGAGTCCCTAATTCGTGCTGGTGGGGTCTCCCCCCTTTTCTCGGTGCGGACTTACTTTTTTCCGCTCGGGAAGCGCAAGTGTGCGTGAGTTTTTCTACGGTGCTTTTCTTTCGTCGGTGAGTTGGTTTTTCTTCTATTTTTAAGTTACTAAGGTGAATGATGAGGAAACCTTCGTCCTAACAAAACATAAGCCCCAAACAAAAATAGAATAATAAGCAAAATAAAAGTAAATAAAAATAACGTTCGGACTTGGTTCCTTACACATTTAGCTGTCTCCAACTAAAGATGGGAGTATCTAAATGCAAGAATTAAGAACTATTCAATTCTAAAAATGCATTGTTGTTTCTGAGAATTTGTGCTAGATATTTGAATACTTCTCTGATGCAATCCTTATGAGGTCATATGACAGCAAACAAGTCAATACAAATATCAAGAACTAGTGGCTTGCTTTATTGTCAGATATTCCAATTGTATTATAGTAATTTAGAGACAAAATAATTGTGATTTGACTTCTTGAGAAATTTTAATATTTTAATCACTATTTTTAAAGTGGTCCAAAAAGTAGTATATTAATACATCATTGAAACTCTCATCTTTCTTAAAAACCATAGCTAGGATTAAATATAAACAAAATAAACTAAGAATATCACAAAATTGTAGCATCACCACCAAGTGTAAGTAATGTAAATAAGCATGATCTATACACAAACATAATATGTGGTTGCCCAGTAAAGTAAAGTAGTCTGCTAACTGTAATAATTTCAAGTTCCCTCTCATAATTTAGTCTAGATTAGGGTGGTGCCAGATCATCAGTTGCCAGAAATTTGTTTACCTTTATTAAGTTCTATTGCTATAGACATTAAAATATATATATATATTAAAAAAAGCTTTTATCTGATATGAAATGTAGTTCCAAAGAGCATTTTAAATTGAAGAATAGATTAGCAACAGAAAATACTACAAAGCCAATAAAATAAATGATTGAGAACCTCCCATTAATATGATTCAGAGATTATTATTAGTTGTGCAATATATTGGGTTGTACGGAAAAGTAATTTAATTTTTTTTCCATGAAAAAAACCACAATATTTTTATAATAAATAAATATTTTATTGAATTATATATTGACCATTTTGGTCAAATACCTGTTGTCATCGTTTCTGGTAGTAGCATGATTTCACATTCATAAAAGTTTTGATCGTTGCTTACAAAAAACTGATCCAAGTGATTTTTGACATTGTCATTTCAAGTAAATGTCTTACAGTTAAAAAAAATTTGTATAGACCGGAACAAGTAATAATCTGAGTGTGCTCGATCTGGCAAATATGGTTGGTGTGATAGCACATCCCATCTAAGTTATAACAGTTTCTGACGAATTACCAAACTTGTGTGAAATTTGACATTATCGTGGTAAAACACTACACCTGTTTTGTTGATCAATTCTGGCTGTCTTTTCTGTTTGATGATATTACTCAATTTGTTTACTCAATGGCAGCTCACTTTCGAATCAATTATTAAATTGTCTGGTAAAAGCTCCAAAGAAACAAAATTTCTTTAAAATCCCATCAAAGAGAGCATCTCTCTTTAAGAACACTTGGAACCCATATATCAAGCTTTGAAACAAAACCAATTTGTTTCAAGTAATCATAAACAGTTCAATTTGACAAATTTAATATCTTAGTGATTTCACATGTTGTTATCCGGCAGTTTTCTTCAATCAGTACCTTTATTTTGTTTCCATTGGCTTCAACTGGCCATCCAGAACATGGTGCATCTTCAATATTGAAATTGCCAGAACGAAATTTTGTAAACCAGTTTTGGCACTGTCATTCTGTCAATACATCTTCTCCATACATATCACACAATTTTTTCTCACTTGAACAGCATTCTTACCTTTTCAGTAATAAAAGAGCAAAATATTTGATGGGACACAAAAAATAAACAATTGCACAAAATCAAACAAAATTTTTTACAAACAAGCTTTAAAATGATAACTGTCAAAATATATAACGATAATGCGGTTTAGAATGAAAATGGTGGGAAAAATACGACTAATCCGTCTAGTAGTAAAAAAATGAAATTACTTTCCAAACAACCCAATACATATGCATACTATCATCAAAATAAGTTCTCTCTGAATTTTTCAAACAAAATAGCTTTTAAGTACAATAAGTATCTGGACAATGTTGTCAAGTAAGCAACATTATGAATATAAACTGAAAATACTACAAGAACATTCTTACTGTATAATGTTCAATAGTATAACTGAATTTTGCTGTATCTTTGTTCTTCAGATATCTTAATTATAAAGTCTATAAAAATTTAATTGTTTTTATAATCAGTTCTTTTTGAATATCAATAACTACATTTTGTCTTAGATTTTATGTTAAATTTACTTATTTAACATTCATATTTTTATTGAATTTTTGCAGTGTTATTTGCCAGACAAATGTACAGCTTTCACATATATTCCTCAAAATACATACTTTCATTTTGTTGCCATTGAATACTTATTTTTTTATTTCATCTCCATAAATAAAATAAAATAAAATAAAATAAAATAAAAAATCTGAGAAATATTTTTTATAAAAACTTAAAAATTTATATTAAAGTCTTAAGATTTTGAAAAATTAGTGCCTAATTGATTATGTCCATAAAATGTATTTGAATTATATGAAATAAAATTACTTACGTATATAGACAAGGTATATCTTTTTGAAAGACAGTGGAATTTAATCCAGTACCTGGTTTGCATATAATCCCTGCACTTGTTGTACAGTTAACTGTAAAAGAATGTAAAGTTCTATAATTGAGAAATAAATCAGAAATATTCTATCTGATGTACTAAATTCTTATAGTAAAAAGAATAACACTTTTTATGGTACATAAGTTACATGTTTTCTAGAAGAACGACTAATGGAAATTAACATGATTCAACTATTAGAAGTTTTGGAAAAAAATGAAAAATGTGAAATTAAGTAATTCCTTTTATAGAACTGATAGTGAAGTTATCATTAACTTCTAATAAAATAACAATCTGATTTCTTTACCATGGTTCTTTACCATTTTCTGGCTTTTAAGATAATTTAAAGTTTTATTAATGTTATTTAGAAATAATGTTCTGTGTTAACATTTGCATAATTCAAGCTCATATAAAATAATTTGTCATACAAAATAGCTTCTTTTTTCTCTGTCATGCCTGAATTGTTGAAAGATAAATATGCTTTTCCTAAAAAGTCATCTTTAAAATTTATTGAAGTGACTGGGAAATACAAAAATGAGAGAACAAACATACAATATGGAGGACAAATGTGAATTACATAATAAACAGAGTATGATAATAAAACAAACTGCTAACGTTCTGGTTATCAAAAAATATTTAATCAGAAATGTTTCAACCTTCACTTAGGTCATCCTTAACTAATTATCTATATATATAAAAATGAATGTATATCTGTCTGTCCTTCATCTATTACTACACCATTTATCCGATTGCCATGAAACTTTGGGAAGTTGTTTAATATACTCCCATAAAGGTTTCTGGCATAGTACATTTATCCTACAATAGGTAGTGCACATGTATATGAGCATTTCATATATAAAGTTGACATGAAGAGCACATGCGCATAAGTTTGCTTTAATTCAATTAGAAACTTCAGACTAGGAGGCGTTAAAGAAAATTAAAAGGAATATTTTAATTTTGCAAGTGCTTTCAACGTAAATATGTACGTCGTCCTCAGGCAATTCAAGATCAAAAAGAGATTTTCAATCTTGAATTGCCTGAAGACGACGTACATATTTACGTTGAAAGCACTTGCAAGATTAAAATATTCCTTTTAATTCTCTTTAATGCCTCCTAGTATGAAGTTTCTAATTGAATTAGCACAACTGTTGGTGTGGCATCCAATCCAAGTATATAAGTTTGCTTTATTCAAACTCTTTGTCTTAATGTTCGATTTTATGTTTGAATTTATATTTATGAATGATTCTGAAAGATCCAGCTTATTTTTCGAATTTAGTAAACATGAAGAAGAACCCAGAAAAAGTTACAAAAACATTTATTCATCACTTAGTGGTACTATGCACTGGTTAGTGGTTGCAGTGAGTCTTAATTATCATTATTCCGGTGTGGTAAGCAGATATCTAAAAATTTTCTAATTAGTCTCAGAAGAGGGGGAGACATTCTTGAACTTGATAAAACGGGTAAGATCGGCTATAATCTAATAAACTTAATCTTCGCTATCAATACTTTTTTCCCAAGCAATGCTGGGCTCATCTGCTAGTTATCTATAATAATGTCAGGTTTTGTGGACTTTCATGAGAATTAGTTTCTGGATGAAAATTCACTGAGTTCAGCATTAATAAAGTTCCTTTAGCATTAACACAAACACTTTTGACGTGTGTATAATCGTCATCTTCAGGTGAAATGAACAAATTTTAACAAACTGAACGTGCAGAATGTTTAAAAAAAACAGAATTTTTAAATTCAAACCAGGTGTCCAGAAATTCTGTTAAGAATGTGCAAATAGTTTTTGACATGTTTGAATCCTTAAATTTTACGGTGCGAGCAGCGCATGCGTGGAATTGACACAGTGTTGGTAATACGACATTAGGCACATTTCATTTTTTAGATGCCAATACAAGGCAATCCACACCCCAGGTAGATCGAGGGTGGAAACATTGCATGCTTCTGTAGTAGCTGTGAGAAACGTTTCCCAGATGAACACAAGCCTTCAATTGTCGCAGCATTTAAATATTGCCATTCTGGACCACAGTGTTCCCACCCTCGATCTACCCAGTGTGGATTGTCCTGTATCGGTGTCTAAAAAATAAAACATACATAACGTTCTCCCCATGATGAATTTTGTTATTATGTTATATGTTTATATTTGGATATTTGGCTTTCAGATATTTATTTTTGATGTTTTTTGATGTTTATAATAATACTTGTATAATTTTTGTTTTGATTTATGTATATGTTAATTTTCTCTGTAATAATGGATGGATTATGATATTTTTTTGTAATGTACATGTAAACGAATTATTGTATACCCCGCATCATGGGCTCTGCCTAGTATGTCTAAATAAATAAATAAAATAAATAAAAAACATACATAACGTTGTATCACCAACGCTGTGTCAATTCCACGCATGCACCGCTTGCACCATAAAACTTAAGGATTCAAACATGTCAAAAACTATTTGCACGTTCTTAACAGAATTTCCGGACACCTGGTTTGAATTTAAAAATTCTGTTTTTTTGAAACATTCTGCACGTTCAGTTTGTTAAAATTTGTTCATTTCACCTGAAGACGACAATTATACACACGTCGAAAGTGCTTGTGTTAATGCTAAAGAAACTTTTTTAATGCTGCACTCAGTGAATTTTCATCCAGAAACTATACAAAACTTGGCATGAGTTTTTAAATTTAACTTTTTACTTAAAGATGAGAATTAATATATTTAGTAGAAATGATGTTAACTTAATTTAATTATTGAGAGAGAATACATTTTTATATATTTATAAAAAATATAGCGTACTTTTGTATTAAAGTATAAAAGATAGCTTGAAGGGTGAAATTAGGGGGTGTGAGCCCTGCACCCTCTAAATCCCAAGTAAAGTCTGGTACTGTACCTCTGATGGTAAAAAATTTTGTAAGACATATTGTTTCCTGTAAAGATTTCTGGATCTTCTAGTGGCTTGAAGATTTGAAAATGAAAGTGGGTACATAATGCCAGTTTAGTATTTTCAATTTTTTATTTTCAATTTAGTATTGCTTTTATCATGTTAAAAAAATTTAGGCATAACTATCATACAATTTCTTTGTAACATTTCTGAATGCATGACAACAGAATATAGTGGAAGCAATATAATCATATACTCTACTATAAATGCAGAAATAATATAAAATGAATCACTGTAAAGTAGATTCAAATAAAAAAACTTATAAAAGCTGTAGACAATTTCATTTTCTATACTGAAGTATAATATTTTTCCAATTAATTATCATAACATAATCAACATATGCATATAATCATAATGGGCATAGAACTGTTTTCTATTATTATATCACTTTCAATTATAATACATGATATGACATATGACATCAAATTAATTTATACAAATACCTACATAATTTGAAAATTAGTGAAATAAAAATATATAAAAAATTATTTTTCTGAAAATTTGTATATTTCTAAAATAATTTCCTTCATGAGATAAATCATACACTAAATTTTTAAAATCATTATTTTTCTTCTTAAAAAAATTATTTTAAAAAATAAATAAATAAAAATAAGTTAATGTAGTAGAAGGAGCAAGAAAAAATGTATAAGAAAGTTTGTTTATTAATGGTCAAAGTGAACAATTCAGTTCTCTTTTCAAAGAGTAAGACACTATCTAGAAATTTTAATTTCATAAAAATTAAGAATCTCGATAAAAGTCAATAATTTTACATATTTATTTTTAATTATTATTATTATTATTATAATTTTACAAATTATTTAACATGTCAAGTATTTAACAGAGTTATGTTCCACAAGAATTGCCTATTGATTCTTCTAAACCAGGGCTTCTTAAACTATGGGTCGCGACCTCATTTGGGGTGGCTTAGTGAAATCTTTGGGTCGCGAGATTTTAATGCAAAATACTGAAAATAATTTGTGAGTTTGAAAATGGCATGCTTTGTGTCATAGGTTTCGTGAGTTGCGCTTTCTGTCACTTCTGGTGCAGCAAAACAATGATTCAGCAACACTGATTGTAGTGTGAACTACTGTAGTGTTGTCGCTTTTCAGTGTATTCAGTTGTCTCTGTTTCATTGTAACACAAGAGTGAACTGTAGTAGTATACCATTATTGTTTTTGCAAATTTGTATATATCTTTATTTTAGATTTTTTTTTGGGTCGCGAAAAAAATCACAATCATAAATGGGGTCGTGAATAAAAAAAGTTTAAGAAGCCCTGTTCTAAACAAAAGCATATATACTACTTGCATATGTAACCATTTATAAATAAAGCTATTCATTTATGTGTTTCTGGTACAAAAATTCAAAATCAACCATAATTACCTTTGGCAATATTTTCTTTCGTACATCCTTGTGGTTGCTGTGTTTCTGGATCAATAACTGGCAAAGCACAAACATATCTGATAATTATATTAAGATATTTACTAACAGAAAAATATAACATATACATTAAAAGATATTTATAGATGTATCATTAATAAATCTGTAAACATAGAATAACTGTACTGAACTTTTTGGTGAGTCAGTGTAGTTGTTTGTTTCTAGATAATGTAAATCTAAAGTAAATTAAATTCTGATTATAAATCAATTTAGTTAAAAAAACTTGATAATGTTTAGTAACAAATAATTATATTACAAAATTTACTTCAACATAATAAATGATAAAAATTTTAATGTTTTAAATTACTATATTTCTATTTTTTTAATTTTATGGTTGTTTTTAATAAAGATAACTTGTTTTGCTTCTAAGTTTACCAAATATATTGTAGCCAGTAAAAAATGCACCATAGAAGCACCTGAGGAAGCAAGAATGTTGCCCAACATGCACAAAAAAGCCTACTACAAGTTTTCATTTTTTGCATATTTGGAAAGATTTTTTTTTTCTTTTTTACATTATTTTGTCAATAATAAACCAAAATATAAATATATTTATAATTATATCAAAAGATTTTTAATACATTTTTTATATTTTAATTGTATATAATGTTTTATTTGTGCATATATTAACAATATCTGCAATAAAATACAATAGAAATAAACTAATTGGTTCCTCTATAAATCTTTTAAGAAAATATATACTCTTATTTTTTTTTTTAAACAACTTAGTNTTCTTTATTTTTTTTTTTAAATTATAAATAGAATTACAATTCTATTTATAATTTAAAAAAAAAAAAGCAATCCTTTCAAACAACTTAGTATTACAAAACTGTTAGTTTATTACTTTGGTTATTGAATATTTGTCATTAGAAATGTTATTCTGTTGAAATTTATTCACTGCAAGCATAACATAATTTTTTATAATTGAAAAAAATTAAAACACTTCATTATATTACTTTTGTTTGATCTGAAGATGGATATAGAAATTATCTAAAAACATTCATCAAAATATTCAAACTGACCTCTAGAAGTTTTTAATTTTTCAGTTATTATGTTGAATGTTCTAAGTTTTCATTTCTATTATATAATCAAATTTGAAACTCTAAATCAGTATTTATATAATCAATTAGCAATCATTATTATTATACTTTCCTTATCAACAAACATGTTTTATCACCATTATTATACTTTCCTTTTTTTATCAACAAACACAATTAAATATTTATATATCAACAAACACAATTAAAGTTATTTCTTCATCACTACGTGCAGAAGCTTATTGAAGATTTTTTAAAATCAAATAGCTAACTATCTGGTATTCTAAATTCTAAAGTATTTAATTACAGGAAACTGAAATAATAATTAAAATACTGATATTTAGATAAGATCTTATTACTTTATAAAACTATCATCAGTTATTTCAGCTAGTTTTACAATAAATTAGTATATAGTTTTTACAATAAACATTCAATAAATTGAAAAAAATCTAGAAGAATTAGAATTATCTGTAATGAAAGAATAAGAATATAAAGTGCAGAAATTTCTATATATGATTAATAGCTTAGGATATGATGAAAGAAACATTATAAATTAAATAATAATATAACCATAAATAAATTAAAGTTATTAATAAAATATTTAACAATTTTCAGAACATGAATAAATCTCGTCCAGGATATCAACGGTGATATTACAATCAAACTTCGTGGTAATGAGGAAAAGAAAGGAACTGCTTAGTTGGAATACAGTTTGTACCTCTACTATGTGTATTGTAGAATACACACAGTAGAGGTACAAAAGCAAAAGGGTCCACATACAGACAGGACATTCCAATTTTCAATGCGGACTAAGCACTGATCTCAACATTCATTAAAGTCATTCCTTTTTTCAATGTTAAGTTAGTGCTTTTGTCAATGCTGACTCAACACACACTCAGCACTCAACAGATATGTTGACCACTACTTTCCAATGAATTATGGGTAATTGGTGCGACATTTGAATGAAATCCATCTTGCTGAGATTGGAATTATGGGAACAAAGCACTTTGTACTTGAAGTTGGAACATTGTTGATGACATCAAATTGTTGGTTTCAGCACTCAACCCTTGTGTTAAAATTGGAATGTCCCTAAGAAAGTGCCGTAATATTCTTGCCAACACTTCATTTATATAGTTATGTAATACTGTATACCAGAGGGTCTAACCCGCAGTCCAAGGCAAGTTCCAATGTGGCCCAATAAACGTGTAAACAAAACCGAGAAGTTTTTCATTTTATTTTATTTTATTTATTTATTTATTTAAACGGCCTAAATTCAAAAAAAGAAGTTTCACAAAACCCTAAACTTTTATACATATTTTATTTTTGAGTGGAAAGGAAATATTTTCAAATACTTGAAAATATGTGAATGAGGAAGGAATATTAAATAAAGCTAAAGTTGAGACTCAAAGGATTATAGACCCAAATTTGGGGGGAGAAAGNTTTATTCACTGCAAGCAAAACATAATTTTTTATAATTGAAAAAAATTAAAACACTTCATTATATTACTTTTGTTTGATCTGAAGATGGATATAGAAATTATCTAAAAACATTCATCAAAATATTCAAACTGACCTCTAGAAGTTTTTAATTTTTCAGTTATTATGTTGAATGTTCTAAGTTTTCATTTCTATTATATAATCAAATTTGAAACTCTAAATCAGTATTTATATAATCAATTAGCAATCATTATTATTATACTTTCCTTATCAACAAACATGTTTTATCACCATTATTATACTTTCCTTTTTTTATCAACAAAC
This sequence comes from Centruroides sculpturatus, assembly GCF_000671375.1. NCBI lineage: Eukaryota > Metazoa > Arthropoda > Arachnida > Scorpiones > Buthidae > Centruroides > Centruroides sculpturatus. Next base: position 311,031 of record NW_019384868.1, read on the forward strand.
ACAATTAAATATTTATATATCAACAAACACAATTAAAGTTATTTCTTCATCACTACGTGCAGAAGCTTATTGAAGATTTTTTAAAATCAAATAGCTAACTATCTGGTATTCTAAATTCTAAAGTATTTAATTACAGGAAACTGAAATAATAATTAAAATACTGATATTTAGATAAGATCTTATTACTTTATAAAACTATCATCAGTTATTTCAGCTAGTTTTACAATAAATTAGTATATAGTTTTTACAATAAACATTCAATAAATTGAAAAAAATCTAGAAGAATTAGAATTATCTGTAATGAAAGAATAAGAATATAAAGTGCAGAAATTTCTATATATGATTAATAGCTTAGGATATGATGAAAGAAACATTATAAATTAAATAATAATATAACCATAAATAAATTAAAGTTATTAATAAAATATTTAACAATTTTCAGAACATGAATAAATCTCGTCCAGGATATCAACGGTGATATTACAATCAAACTTCGTGGTAATGAGGAAAAGAAAGGAACTGCTTAGTTGGAATACAGTTTGTACCTCTACTATGTGTATTGTAGAATACACACAGTAGAGGTACAAAAGCAAAAGGGTCCACATACAGACAGGACATTCCAATTTTCAATGCGGACTAAGCACTGATCTCAACATTCATTAAAGTCATTCCTTTTTTCAATGTTAAGTTAGTGCTTTTGTCAATGCTGACTCAACACACACTCAGCACTCAACAGATATGTTGACCACTACTTTCCAATGAATTATGGGTAATTGGTGCGACATTTGAATGAAATCCATCTTGCTGAGATTGGAATTATGGGAACAAAGCACTTTGTACTTGAAGTTGGAACATTGTTGATGACATCAAATTGTTGGTTTCAGCACTCAACCCTTGTGTTAAAATTGGAATGTCCCTAAGAAAGTGCCGTAATATTCTTGCCAACACTTCATTTATATAGTTATGTAATACTGTATACCAGAGGGTCTAACCCGCAGTCCAAGGCAAGTTCCAATGTGGCCCAATAAACGTGTAAACAAAACCGAGAAGTTTTTCATTTTATTTTATTTTATTTATTTATTTATTTAAACGGCCTAAATTCAAAAAAAGAAGTTTCACAAAACCCTAAACTTTTATACATATTTTATTTTTGAGTGGAAAGGAAATATTTTCAAATACTTGAAAATATGTGAATGAGGAAGGAATATTAAATAAAGCTAAAGTTGAGACTCAAAGGATTATAGACCCAAATTTGGGGGGAGAAAGGAGAGAAAGGCCAAAAGATAAATAGTAGTGAGAAAGATTAAATAGACTTTCTGTTATGCAAATATGGACTCTTAATTTTCCAACCTTCCTCATTTCTTTATCTTTTGTCTTTTCTCTCCTTTCCCTGCATTTGGGTCTATAATCCTTTGAGTCCTAACTCCAGTTTATTTAATATTCCTTCCAGCGTTGCATGATTTGGCTACTTTTCGCCAAAGTTGGCTACCCTTTTTTTAGTTTGGCATAAAAAATATCATTTGGCACATTGGCTACTTTTTGGGCTGCATATTATTTATAAATATATTAGACGAATAAAAATGCACTTTAAAATGGTGTTTTGTCACTTTTTATTAATTAGAGATCCAAATAAAACAAATATTTGTGTTTTTCAAATAAATTTTCGTTTGTCTCTTTTATAATAAATGAATTTATCTATTTCTAAGTAAAATTGAAAGTGTCTGTAAAAGTAATTTTTTAAATATCCTTTTTCCTGATAAAGATTTAATACTTATTACTATAATCTAGACATGTTAATCCTTAAATATACAAGTATATTTAAGAATTGGACCACAAGTATATATAATATACTTGCAAGATGTTATGGAGTTTTAGGCCACAAGTATATATAATATACTTGTGGCCTAAAACTCCATAACATCTTGCAATGTGGCCCAGAGAAACAAAAAGGTTGGACACCCCTGCTGTATACAATGTGGTGTTAAAAGATTATGATATTCATAGTTTTACTTTTTTAAAAAATAGTTATATCTATATTTAATATATGAATATTTTTGTAAGGGGATTAATGTAAATAAATAATGTATTAAAAGACAATAATTTAAATTATTAAAAATAGTACTACATTTTCATGCATATAACCTGTGGTGGTGTAAAACTCTTAATGGAAAATTGATAGCATAAAGATTAAAATCTTTGTACAGGGTGTTTCAAAAAGAATCATCCGATTTAAAATGATTATATTATGAAAAGTAATGAAGATACGCACTTAAGATTAATTTTATAAGCTTCAAGTTTTTTTACATACTAAATTATAGGTGCTCAATATGCCCCCTTGGGATTCATGGCATCTGTCCAAATGGTAGTGAAATTCATTCCAAACTTTTGCGAGCATGTCTGAATCCACTACTGTCACCACTGCTGTTAAGTGGTTTTGCAGTTTGACCACTGTAGCTAGAAGAGAAGGCATATAAGCAGAGTCTTTTATAAATGCCCACAAGAAAAAATCACAATCAGTGAGGTCCGGCAACGTAGGAGACTAGTTATTAAAGCCCATTAGGTCCCATACAGCCGATCCATCATTGGGGAATTTGTGTATTCAAAAATTCTTGAACTTCCAGGCTCCAGTGTGGTGGGTGCCCCATCCTGCTGGAAAATGAAGTAATCCAAATTGGTCATTAACTGTAGGAAAAGCCAGTTTTCAAGCATATCGAGATATGTAATTTTTGTAACAGTGTTCTTTAAGAAGAGAAAGGGATTCCCAAGAAATTGCACAAAAACTCGAGAATTTCCTCTTTCTAACAGTACATCGTTTGACCAAAATGGATTAAAAGCTGAATAGTTATGATTTTTTTAAATTGAATGATTCTTTTTGAAACACCCTGTATAACTCACATCACATATCCTCCAACTGGATAGATGAAAGATGTTACTCCACGGATGGGCAACCTTTTTCTATCTAAGGGTCATATTTCAAAACTTTTGAACTGATGCAGGTCACATACAAGAGAAAAGAGAAAGAAAGAAAAAAAAAACACTAGTAAATCGCAATTATTTATTCATATATAATTATAAATAAGCATATGTACTGTAAACTTAATAATTTAGCTTCTGAAACTGATGTAAACATATTGAAAATATTTGGTTAAATATTAGTCACTGCTAGTTTTAAATTAGTTTCAATGAGTCTGTTAGCTGATTTCTTGTTTTAACTTTTATTAAATTCATTGAGAAAAAAAACTATTCACATACATAAGTTGTAGAAAATAATGTTTGAATTTTTGCTGCATACTTCTTTAAGCTGGGAAATTGATACATTTATTCATATTTTATGTGACCTAGGTCATGGGTTGGCCACCCATGTTACTCTATAGATATGAGTTCATAACTGTAATTTAAAATCAGCATATAACTGCCCTCATCACATAACCCACAACCTCTTTTAAAATATATTTTAAACATTTGCAGATTTTACACAGGAAAATACAGTAAGTGGTGGATTGTAACAATCAAAACTATCATTTTTAATTCAATTATATTACTATTAATAAATTAAACTCAAAAGTCAATGTAATATAATATCATGTAAAACTTATAACTTCAATGCCAAATGATTGTCAGATTATATTAGGCTATATTACTGCTATTACTAATCATAGAAGTAACATAACCTTGAGTAATATATAATTATTGGTTTTAATCATTGCTATTTAACTACTAACTTCATATTAAACAGATAAGAAAATAATCTATCAGTTTAGATTACTATGAAAAAATGCATTAAAATTTTCTCATAGTGTTTAAATTTCTAACACAATTTTTATAATTAAATGTANTAGCTATGGCGCTATCGTTTCGTCGTCGGTGAGTTGATTAATCTTTTATCTTCTCGTTTTGAACGTTAGGGTGGTGGGTGAGGAAACCTTCGTCCTAACCAAACATAAGCCCCAAACAAAAATATAATAAAGCAAAGTAAAAGTAAAAATAAAAATAAAGCACGGACTTGGTTCCTTACACCCCTAACACAAAAATGTGTTACTGTAATAGCAAAGCTATATTGACCAGATTAGAATTGCTCTTGGTCTATTATTCTCGTATATTACAGAGGCACTTTGATCTAAATGAATGAGTTAACATACACTTATCACAGTTTGGACAGAATTATCACTTTGAATTTTGAACTAACCAAATTCCTTAACAAATGTAAATCCCTATAACTGGCTGGGAAAGATAGTATAGTTACGAATTAATGGGATTTTGAACTATCTGAGTTCGAATTAATGAGGATTTCCCATAGATGAAAGACATTTATTCATGCCTAGGTGTACATGCATTATTCAGTGAGAAAAGACAAGCCGCGATAAACATCAAAGTCTGTCAGATATTTTTACAAAAGAAAACCATTAACAATTGTTTCTCAATTGTTAATGGTTTTCTTTTGTAAAAATTATATCACTCACCACTAGATTCACATCTGCATAGTCACACCCACCACCATAGAAACCAGAGTATCATTTACCATCTAACCAAAGTAGATGGTTAAATGATACTCATGCCCAGTGATAACAGAAAAAATTCTGGCTAGTCATAATATGGTGAATTTTATATTAAATCAAAGAAATATCTCATAAAACAGTGTTAAATAATATACTTGTGCATCAACAACTGACAAGAGAGTTGCTCAATGTGAGGAAAAAACTATAGAAACAACCCCTGAAAAATTACTCTGTGAAAGATGGTTTGGTAAATGTTCACCTAGGTAGCCACAATGGTGGCACCTCCATCATCGGAGCAACGGTCATTTTCACTACTTTTTTAGCAAAATCAATGTTTTATTTCATATTTTTTACATAAATCACATCACTCCCACAATTATTGACCCTTCACATGATATTCGTCTCTGAAGATCAGTTTTAAACATATATCAGTCTACCCACTATCCTCCATGCTTCACATGTAGGTGCATGCTCGTTGCTTGCTATCACTCACACCTTAGCGCTCAGGTCGGGACAAGCCACCACATCCCTCTAAAACTATATAACATCAAGTACTCCACAAACAGCCAAGTGGGCTACTTGAAGCTGGCATAGTCGCATGGGCTAAGTTGTTAATTAAACACGATACTGTCATTGGGGCTATCTAGGTGAACATCTACCAATGGTTTATATAATTCAATGAATTGCTGGGATAAGTGAGTGAAACAGACATCTGAAAACATTAATAAAGATTTGCAATCAGAACCTTATATACTGTATAAACTGTGATTAAATACAAATTACATTTGCTATTTGTCAGATGCTTTCAATTAATTAATGATAGGTAAAACTGCTTGTCAAATATTGTAACGGCATCCAATAACGTAAAAGGATACTGTCCCATCAGAATCTCGCTACAGTTTATATCATAACTCGAAACACTTCTCATAACAAAAAATAGCAACAATACAATGTATCTTAATTCATAATTCCAAACTTTTAGAAATTCGTTTTCTGTAATCAATCCCATAGTCAATGTCGATATTCATAAACATCATTACTTAATTTGGAAGCATGAAATACACAAAATTACACAATAAAATTATATTTCTCCACTCTTAATAAAACCAAACGAATCCGCCATTTTGAACACAACTAGCGACCCCCTGCGGTGTATAAAAATGAAAAAATAAATTAATAGCATAATTGTAATTTATGATCAGATGAGTCAATTCGAGTATTATACCAAAATACTGTGTGGTCCGCAAAATTCCATGCAAGCAGACACGTTTATTCAAAGAATGCATTCAANATAAGTTGTAGAAAATAATGTTTGAATTTTTGCTGCATACTTCTTTAAGCTGGGAAATTGATACATTTATTCATATTTTATGTGACCTAGGTCATGGGTTGGCCACCCATGTTACTCTATAGATATGAGTTCATAACTGTAATTTAAAATCAGCATATAACTGCCCTCATCACATAACCCACAACCTCTTTTAAAATATATTTTAAACATTTGCAGATTTTACACAGGAAAATACAGTAAGTGGTGGATTGTAACAATCAAAACTATCATTTTTAATTCAATTATATTACTATTAATAAATTAAACTCAAAAGTCAATGTAATATAATATCATGTAAAACTTATAACTTCAATGCCAAATGATTGTCAGATTATATTAGGCTATATTACTGCTATTACTAATCATAGAAGTAACATAACCTTGAGTAATATATAATTATTGGTTTTAATCATTGCTATTTAACTACTAACTTCATATTAAACAGATAAGAAAATAATCTATCAGTTTAGATTACTATGAAAAAATGCATTAAAATTTTCTCATAGTGTTTAAATTTCTAACACAATTTTTATAATTAAATGTATACCGTATTTATATCTGAAATTTTAAAATTATTAATCAAGAATACTGAAAAGTAATTGACAGTCATTTTGAATACAAATTTTATAAATTTACTTTTGTCATATTTCCTAGGAATAAAAACTAGAATATACTGTTTTCTAAAAATGAAAAACCAGGACAAATCCAGGATAGCTATTATTTCATTTTTAATTGTTAAGATACATATTATTTTCCATGTCTTTATTATTATTTTTTTCAAAACAAGATTTTGTGAAAAAAGAAATTAAAGATAGAATTAATTAAAATATTCAAAACATAGAAAAATTAAAACAACAAATCAAAAACTAAGAATTTATAAATATTATTATACATCAAAAATAACATTTTTACATCATTTTGCCATATTTAATCTAATAATGAGCTCACTAGATAGTGCTACTCAATATTGTCTAATGAATGTTAGCTAGAATCTTAAGATCGCCATCCATACTTATTTGGTAAAGCTGGGTTTCAGTTGTTGAGTGTAGTATCTAGCATGCAGTGAAATAACATCAATTTGACTTGCTGCCCAAAGCTTTGCATACTGTGATATGCTATCAAATTGATGTCATTTTGCTGCATGCAAGATGCTACATGCAAGATGCTACATGAAAGAACTTAAATGCAACTAATGGACAGTATTTAATTCACTTACTGTTCTTTCATATTTATTTAGTGATAAAATGTCCTTCCTAACAGCAAACAGGGTAGAAAAAACAAAATGTTGCTAATATCAAGACAAGTGTTTCTATTGTTACCTAGTGGCTGTTCTGTTATATAAGCCAGACTTGGCTTAGATAACAGAAGCCATCTACAATATCCACCCACCTAGCCAGCTATAAGTTTCTTGAAGAAATTACATCATTGAAGAAAGTTTTTTAGTAGGCTAACTCTGTCCCCTTTTTAGCTTATGCATACTTTCTGCAGTTATTTCAAACCAGTCTAACTACATAAACACTTTAATAGTGTACAGTACATTACCAAGTGTTTCTTGACTATATGATAGAGAAGCTTATGAAAAGAGCTTTTTTGGAAGATGTTACAATTCCTTGAAAAGTTTTTGCTTGCATTGCATTAAATTGTGAGTCATCACTCCATACCCTCAGATGACCCTCACAAATGTATTATCATCACTGTTCTTACTTTGGAAAACTGAAAAATGACAACCACATTATGGAAGCTGCAAAATAAGATCTATGGAGCATTTATGCAGATATGAATGAGCAAATTTGCTGAGCATGGTGCAAGAGAGAATATGTGGCGAGAAGACATGATGACATTTCTCGCTTTTGTTAAGTGCTGTACAACCACACCGACATGAGCGAACAGAAGAAAGTGACATGGAGATGATATGTCACATGTTTGCATTGAACTCATCATAGAGAAACATGAATTATTGCAATGGATGGAAGTAAAATCAAAATGGTTCAACTACAATGCTTTACTAGCAAAGAAAAAACTTTTGTTATTAGGATTACTTCATAATGAATGCACAAAAAGAAACAAACATAGTGTTCTTCCTGTCTGAAAACAGCAAAGGGGTAAAGGACTTTATTATAATTTGTTAAGAAAACAAAATTTATATGGTTTTATGTATATCTGTAGTTTGAAAAATATAAAACAAAAATCTTTTTGTTTATACAGGAAATCCTTGTTAGTTCAATATTCAGGGGACAAAATAATCGAGACTTCAAAATATCAAATTTTGAATTATCAAGATTTATAATTTCTGTACAATATGCTAAATATTATGTAACTAATGAAATTTAGTAAGCAAACAGAATACTGCTATGTATACACAATGCTATTTTCTTTAATTAATAATATTGTTAAAATACTGTATAATTACTGTATAATTCAACATTGACAATGTTATGCATATTTTACTATGCAGACTTACCATGGCATCCATCTTTTCTTCATCATGTCAGAGAGTTCTAAAATAGAATGCAAGAAGGGAAAATATGATGGTTTTTAAAAGTTCTTTAAAAAACATCACATTCCTTTTATACATTACATTTTAGAATTCACTGACCTGATGAAGATCTCCTATGTAGATCTAAAATGTTATTGTCTTTTCACTGAGCATGTATGTAGCAGTGTCTCCATAGCTGGACAAAAGAATCAAGTGTAGAGTGCTTCATTGTTCATTTGTATTATTTATGTGCAAAGGCATACAGCTTCTCAAGGGCAAGACAAATATCCTCATATACAGCATTATCTTCAAGCATCACGTTAATTGTAGACAAGACTGCAAAAATTTCCTTGCGAATGACAGGATTTTGAGGTGGTGTCTCATCATCTTTGTCATCACTGCTGTGAACATCTAGCATTTATGCTGATATTGTAGCTGCATCTAGATTTGGTATTGTTTCATCAAAATCAATGGCATAGGTTGTTGCAATATCATTACACACATTCACATAATCTGGGAAGTTCATGATGTAACTGATGTTTTCCATTAAGGCTTCCCACTTAGGTGGCACTTCAATTTTTTTGTTTTGCTGGCTATTTTTAATATCATCAACATCTGAATGCTGTTGAACAAAACCCGATTTCACAAAACAGTTTCTGATGCTTTTGGCAGGAATTTCTTGCCAAGAAGCCATAACATTCCACAGGTCATCCAAGACATTCCATTTTCTGATTTTTTCAGTAGGTGCACTTCAAGAAATCTCTCCAAGCATGTACAGTACCAAATGTTTCCTGTACCCAGCTTTTAGTTGCAAAATTATGCCTTGATCTAAGAGCTGGATAATGTTGGTGGTGTTTATGGTAAAAATAGCACATGCACATTGGGAAGGTGCATGCTTTCAATGTTGTGGGATGACACTTGATCCATCAGCAACAGGACCTTTCTTTTTTGTGTTGCCATTTTGTTTTGAAAGCTTAGCAATCAATCTTGAAATATCTTTGCAGTCATTCAAGCATTTTTATTTGACTCATATGGACAAGGTAACTGCAACTGTCCTCATGCAACCATCTGCCTCATGCAATGAGGCAGATGGTTGCATGAGGACAGTTGCAAGATTTCATTATAGCGTCTTTTAGAGCCTTTTCCTGATGACATCTTCACAAAAATTACTTTGAAAAATAAAAAAATGTTCACTTTCTGCCCACTTGTTATGTACTTTTTTGTTGATGAATATCAGCTATAAAAAACAACAACCAATTACTGGTTAATATTAATAATAAAAGTTTCACTATATCTCTAAAGCAATAAACCAGCAAAATTTAGAACACCAGCCTGAAGATCCTTTTGAAAATGGAAAAAAACATTTGCTTTCCAAAGTGAGTGGTTCTTTTGCTGGTTTATTGGTTTAGGGATATATAAAACTTTTATTATAGATATCAGCTAGTTTTAGCAAAATGATATCATATAATCTACTAACACTGAAGATAAACAGCACATATCTGGTGAGAACCTCACAAGTTGCCAGATAAGTTTTATAAAACTTTAAAAAAGTTAAATAAGCTTTTAAAAAATAAATATTCTCAAAATGTAGCCCAAATTATTTTTGTGGTAGTCCAAAAAAGTAGTAATTCACCTAAATCTAAAGGTATAGAGCCCTACAAATATCTCAATATGCTCAATAGCCCAATCTTGCAACCCTGAAAGTCAGCCAAATTTTAAGAGATAAGAGGAAATAGTAGTTGATGGTTAAGGTAAGTCATAACTGTAAGGAACCAAGTCCGTGCTTTATTTTTATTTTTACTTTTACTTTGCTTTATTATATTTTTGTTTGGGGCTTATGTTTGGTTAGGACGAAGGTTTCCTCACCCACCACCCTAACGTTCAAAACGAGAAGATAAAAGATTAACCAACTCACCGACGACGAAACGATAGCGCCATAGCTAGCATTGCACTCACGTGCACGCCCGAGNAAAATTTAGAACACCAGCCTGAAGATCCTTTTGAAAATGGAAAAAAACATTTGCTTTCCAAAGTGAGTGGTTCTTTTGCTGGTTTATTGGTTTAGTGACATATTGATTTTAATAATAAAAGTTTCACTATATCTCTAAAGCAATAAACCAGCAAAATTTAGAACACCAGCCTGAAGATCCTTTTGAAAATGGAAAAAATGAGGGTTGGCAAATTTGAAATTTGAATGGAAAAAATGGAATGAAATTTGAATGGAAAAAATGGAATGAAATTTGAATGGAAAAAATGAGGGTTGGCAAATTTCCCAATTATTACAGGTGGAAATTTCTCTGTTCACAGCATAGTTGTAATCCAGTCCTTACTGCATTTTCCATTATGGCAGGTTTTGCCTTTCAATGCTAAAATCTTCAATGACCTCAATTATAGAACATAGAACTGTTTCATCTAAGTTGAAGATGTCATGTTCAGCATATTCTTGCAGTATTGGACAAACAGTTTCTAGCCATAATTCAGCAGTGTTAGTGTTTACTGATGAAGATTTACTACAGGCATTCAGGGATATAATATTGTGGCAGGCTTGAAATTGGCATAACCATTCATTGGAACACTTGAAGTCATCAATTCCCAAGCATAATGTTAATATAACTGCCTTTTCTTTGATCACGGGTCCTGACATGGATATTTTTTGCACATAGATTGCAAAACAAATCAAAAAGAGTCTCTTCTATTCCTCATATTTGGAAGTCTGCAGATGTTTTTGTTTGCCAATTTCAGCACCAGATTCAGCTGATTGTTCAAATTTGTCAGTTTTTTAGCCATGTTGATAGAGTCAAAAAATAAATATTGAAATCTCTTGCAATCTGACTTTTTGAATGTTCATTCTTGTCCATCTCCTGGAGAATTTCCATTTTTTTGCACTCAAGATTTCATTATAGCATCTTTTAGAGCCTTTTCCTGATGACATCTTCACAAAAATTACTTTGAAAAATAAAAAAATGTTCACTTTCTGCCCACTTGTTATGTACTTTTTTGTTGATGAATATCAGCTATAAAAAACAACAACCAATTACTGGTTAATATTAATAATAAAAGTTTCACTATATCTCTAAAGCAATAAACCAGCAAAATTTAGAACACCAGCCTGAAGATCCTTTTGAAAATGGAAAAAATGAGGGTTGGCAAATTTGAAATTTGAATGGAAAAAATGGAATGAAATTTGAATGGAAAAAATGGAATGAAATTTGAATGGAAAAAATGAGGGTTGGCAAATTTCCCAATTATTACAGGTGGAAATTTCTCTGTTCACAGCATAGTTGTAATCCAGTCCTTACTGCATTTTCCATTATGGCAGGTTTTGCCTTTCAATGCTAAAATCTTCAATGACCTCAATTATAGAACATAGAACTGTTTCATCTAAGTTGAAGATGTCATGTTCAGCATATTCTTGCAGTATTGGACAAACAGTTTCTAGCCATAATTCAGCAGTGTTAGTGTTTACTGATGAAGATTTACTACAGGCATTCAGGGATATAATATTGTGGCAGGCTTGAAATTGGCATAACCATTCATTGGAACACTTGAAGTCATCAATTCCCAAGCATAATGTTAATATAACTGCCTTTTCTTTGATCACGGGTCCTGACATGGATATTTTTTGCACATAGATTGCAAAACAAATCAAAAAGAGTCTCTTCTATTCCTCATATTTGGAAGTCTGCAGATGTTTTTGTTTGCCAATTTCAGCACCAGATTCAGCTGATTGTTCAAATTTGTCAGTTTTTTAGCCATGTTGATAGAGTCAAAAAATAAATATTGAAATCTCTTGCAATCTGACTTTTTGAATGTTCATTCTTGTCCATCTCCTGGAGAATTTCCATTTTTTTGCACTCAAGATTTCATTATAGCATCTTTTAGAGCCTTTTCCTGATGACATCTTCACAAAAATTACTTTGAAAAATAAAAAAATGTTCACTTTCTGCCCACTTGTTATGTACTTTTTTGTTGATGAATATCAGCTATAAAAAACAACAACCAATTACTGGTTAATATTAATAATAAAAGTTTCACTATATCTCTAAAGCAATAAACCAGCAAAATTTAGAACACCAGCCTGAAGATCCTTTTGAAAATGGAAAAAATGAGGGTTGGCAAATTTGAAATTTGAATGGAAAAAATGGAATGAAATTTGAATGGAAAAAATGGAATGAAATTTGAATGGAAAAAATGAGGGTTGGCAAATTTCCCAATTATTACAGGTGGAAATTTCTCTGTTCACAGCATAGTTGTAATCCAGTCCTTACTGCATTTTCCATTATGGCAGGTTTTGCCTTTCAATGCTAAAATCTTCAATGACCTCAATTATAGAACATAGAACTGTTTCATCTAAGTTGAAGATGTCATGTTCAGCATATTCTTGCAGTATTGGACAAACAGTTTCTAGCCATAATTCAGCAGTGTTAGTGTTTACTGATGAAGATTTACTACAGGCATTCAGGGATATAATATTGTGGCAGGCTTGAAATTGGCATAACCATTCATTGGAACACTTGAAGTCATCAATTCCCAAGCATAATGTTAATATAACTGCCTTTTCTTTGATCACGGGTCCTGACATGGATATTTTTTGCACATAGATTGCAAAACAAATCAAAAAGAGTCTCTTCTATTCCTCATATTTGGAAGTCTGCAGATGTTTTTGTTTGCCAATTTCAGCACCAGATTCAGCTGATTGTTCAAATTTGTCAGTTTTTTAGCCATGTTGATAGAGTCAAAAAATAAATATTGAAATCTCTTGCAATCTGACTTTTTGAATGTTCATTCTTGTCCATCTCCTGGAGAATTTCCATTTTTTTGCACTCAAGATTTCATTATAGCATCTTTTAGAGCCTTTTCCTGATGACATCTTCACAAAAATTACTTTGAAAAATAAAAAAATGTTCACTTTCTGCCCACTTGTTATGTACTTTTTTGTTGATGAATATCAGCTATAAAAAACAACAACCAATTACTGGTTAATATTAATAATAAAAGTTTCACTATATCTCTAAAGCAATAAACCAGCAAAATTTAGAACACCAGCCTGAAGATCCTTTTGAAAATGGAAAAAATGAGGGTTGGCAAATTTGAAATTTGAATGGAAAAAATGGAATGAAATTTGAATGGAAAAAATGGAATGAAATTTGAATGGAAAAAATGAGGGTTGGCAAATTTCCCAATTATTACAGGTGGAAATTTCTCTGTTCACAGCATAGTTGTAATCCAGTCCTTACTGCATTTTCCATTATGGCAGGTTTTGCCTTTCAATGCTAAAATCTTCAATGACCTCAATTATAGAACATAGAACTGTTTCATCTAAGTTGAAGATGTCATGTTCAGCATATTCTTGCAGTATTGGACAAACAGTTTCTAGCCATAATTCAGCAGTGTTAGTGTTTACTGATGAAGATTTACTACAGGCATTCAGGGATATAATATTGTGGCAGGCTTGAAATTGGCATAACCATTCATTGGAACACTTGAAGTCATCAATTCCCAAGCATAATGTTAATATAACTGCCTTTTCTTTGATCACGGGTCCTGACATGGATATTTTTTGCACATAGATTGCAAAACAAATCAAAAAGAGTCTCTTCTATTCCTCATATTTGGAAGTCTGCAGATGTTTTTGTTTGCCAATTTCAGCACCAGATTCAGCTGATTGTTCAAATTTGTCAGTTTTTTAGCCATGTTGATAGAGTCAAAAAATAAATATTGAAATCTCTTGCAATCTGACTTTTTGAATGTTCATTCTTGTCCATCTCCTGGAGAATTTCCATTTTTTTGCACTCAAGATTTCATTATAGCATCTTTTAGAGCCTTTTCCTGATGACATCTTCACAAAAATTACTTTGAAAAATAAAAAAATGTTCACTTTCTGCCCACTTGTTATGTACTTTTTTGTTGATGAATATCAGCTATAAAAAACAACAACCAATTACTGGTTAATATTAATAATAAAAGTTTCACTATATCTCTAAAGCAATAAACCAGCAAAATTTAGAACACCAGCCTGAAGATCCTTTTGAAAATGGAAAAAATGAGGGTTGGCAAATTTGAAATTTGAATGGAAAAAATGGAATGAAATTTGAATGGAAAAAATGGAATGAAATTTGAATGGAAAAAATGAGGGTTGGCAAATTTCCCAATTATTACAGGTGGAAATTTCTCTGTTCACAGCATAGTTGTAATCCAGTCCTTACTGCATTTTCCATTATGGCAGGTTTTGCCTTTCAATGCTAAAATCTTCAATGACCTCAATTATAGAACATAGAACTGTTTCATCTAAGTTGAAGATGTCATGTTCAGCATATTCTTGCAGTATTGGACAAACAGTTTCTAGCCATAATTCAGCAGTGTTAGTGTTTACTGATGAAGATTTACTACAGGCATTCAGGGATATAATATTGTGGCAGGCTTGAAATTGGCATAACCATTCATTGGAACACTTGAAGTCATCAATTCCCAAGCATAATGTTAATATAACTGCCTTTTCTTTGATCACGGGTCCTGACATGGATATTTTTTGCACATAGATTGCAAAACAAATCAAAAAGAGTCTCTTCTATTCCTCATATTTGGAAGTCTGCAGATGTTTTTGTTTGCCAATTTCAGCACCAGATTCAGCTGATTGTTCAAATTTGTCAGTTTTTTAGCCATGTTGATAGAGTCAAAAAATAAATATTGAAATCTCTTGCAATCTGACTTTTTGAATGTTCATTCTTGTCCATCTCCTGGAGAATTTCCATTTTTTTGCACTCAAGATTTCATTATAGCATCTTTTAGAGCCTTTTCCTGATGACATCTTCACAAAAATTACTTTGAAAAATAAAAAAATGTTCACTTTCTGCCCACTTGTTATGTACTTTTTTGTTGATGAATATCAGCTATAAAAAACAACAACCAATTACTGGTTAATATTAATAATAAAAGTTTCACTATATCTCTAAAGCAATAAACCAGCAAAATTTAGAACACCAGCCTGAAGATCCTTTTGAAAATGGAAAAAATGAGGGTTGGCAAATTTGAAATTTGAATGGAAAAAATGGAATGAAATTTGAATGGAAAAAATGGAATGAAATTTGAATGGAAAAAATGAGGGTTGGCAAATTTCCCAATTATTACAGGTGGAAATTTCTCTGTTCACAGCATAGTTGTAATCCAGTCCTTACTGCATTTTCCATTATGGCAGGTTTTGCCTTTCAATGCTAAAATCTTCAATGACCTCAATTATAGAACATAGAACTGTTTCATCTAAGTTGAAGATGTCATGTTCAGCATATTCTTGCAGTATTGGACAAACAGTTTCTAGCCATAATTCAGCAGTGTTAGTGTTTACTGATGAAGATTTACTACAGGCATTCAGGGATATAATATTGTGGCAGGCTTGAAATTGGCATAACCATTCATTGGAACACTTGAAGTCATCAATTCCCAAGCATAATGTTAATATAACTGCCTTTTCTTTGATCACGGGTCCTGACATGGATATTTTTTGCACATAGATTGCAAAACAAATCAAAAAGAGTCTCTTCTATTCCTCATATTTGGAAGTCTGCAGATGTTTTTGTTTGCCAATTTCAGCACCAGATTCAGCTGATTGTTCAAATTTGTCAGTTTTTTAGCCATGTTGATAGAGTCAAAAAATAAATATTGAAATCTCTTGCAATCTGACTTTTTGAATGTTCATTCTTGTCCATCTCCTGGAGAATTTCCATTTTTTTGCACTCAAGATTTCATTATAGCATCTTTTAGAGCCTTTTCCTGATGACATCTTCACAAAAATTACTTTGAAAAATAAAAAAATGTTCACTTTCTGCCCACTTGTTATGTACTTTTTTGTTGATGAATATCAGCTATAAAAAACAACAACCAATTACTGGTTAATATTAATAATAAAAGTTTCACTATATCTCTAAAGCAATAAACCAGCAAAATTTAGAACACCAGCCTGAAGATCCTTTTGAAAATGGAAAAAATGAGGGTTGGCAAATTTGAAATTTGAATGGAAAAAATGGAATGAAATTTGAATGGAAAAAATGGAATGAAATTTGAATGGAAAAAATGAGGGTTGGCAAATTTCCCAATTATTACAGGTGGAAATTTCTCTGTTCACAGCATAGTTGTAATCCAGTCCTTACTGCATTTTCCATTATGGCAGGTTTTGCCTTTCAATGCTAAAATCTTCAATGACCTCAATTATAGAACATAGAACTGTTTCATCTAAGTTGAAGATGTCATGTTCAGCATATTCTTGCAGTATTGGACA
This sequence comes from Centruroides sculpturatus, assembly GCF_000671375.1. Classification (NCBI taxonomy): domain Eukaryota; kingdom Metazoa; phylum Arthropoda; class Arachnida; order Scorpiones; family Buthidae; genus Centruroides; species Centruroides sculpturatus. The sequence continues at coordinate 327,605 of NW_019384868.1, forward strand.
AACAGTTTCTAGCCATAATTCAGCAGTGTTAGTGTTTACTGATGAAGATTTACTACAGGCATTCAGGGATATAATATTGTGGCAGGCTTGAAATTGGCATAACCATTCATTGGAACACTTGAAGTCATCAATTCCCAAGCATAATGTTAATATAACTGCCTTTTCTTTGATCACGGGTCCTGACATGGATATTTTTTGCACATAGATTGCAAAACAAATCAAAAAGAGTCTCTTCTATTCCTCATATTTGGAAGTCTGCAGATGTTTTTGTTTGCCAATTTCAGCACCAGATTCAGCTGATTGTTCAAATTTGTCAGTTTTTTAGCCATGTTGATAGAGTCAAAAAATAAATATTGAAATCTCTTGCAATCTGACTTTTTGAATGTTCATTCTTGTCCATCTCCTGGAGAATTTCCATTTTTTTGCACTCAAGATTTCATTATAGCATCTTTTAGAGCCTTTTCCTGATGACATCTTCACAAAAATTACTTTGAAAAATAAAAAAATGTTCACTTTCTGCCCACTTGTTATGTACTTTTTTGTTGATGAATATCAGCTATAAAAAACAACAACCAATTACTGGTTAATATTAATAATAAAAGTTTCACTATATCTCTAAAGCAATAAACCAGCAAAATTTAGAACACCAGCCTGAAGATCCTTTTGAAAATGGAAAAAATGAGGGTTGGCAAATTTGAAATTTGAATGGAAAAAATGGAATGAAATTTGAATGGAAAAAATGGAATGAAATTTGAATGGAAAAAATGAGGGTTGGCAAATTTCCCAATTATTACAGGTGGAAATTTCTCTGTTCACAGCATAGTTGTAATCCAGTCCTTACTGCATTTTCCATTATGGCAGGTTTTGCCTTTCAATGCTAAAATCTTCAATGACCTCAATTATAGAACATAGAACTGTTTCATCTAAGTTGAAGATGTCATGTTCAGCATATTCTTGCAGTATTGGACAAACAGTTTCTAGCCATAATTCAGCAGTGTTAGTGTTTACTGATGAAGATTTACTACAGGCATTCAGGGATATAATATTGTGGCAGGCTTGAAATTGGCATAACCATTCATTGGAACACTTGAAGTCATCAATTCCCAAGCATAATGTTAATATAACTGCCTTTTCTTTGATCACGGGTCCTGACATGGATATTTTTTGCACATAGATTGCAAAACAAATCAAAAAGAGTCTCTTCTATTCCTCATATTTGGAAGTCTGCAGATGTTTTTGTTTGCCAATTTCAGCACCAGATTCAGCTGATTGTTCAAATTTGTCAGTTTTTTAGCCATGTTGATAGAGTCAAAAAATAAATATTGAAATCTCTTGCAATCTGACTTTTTGAATGTTCATTCTTGTCCATCTCCTGGAGAATTTCCATTTTTTTGCACTCAAGATTTCATTATAGCATCTTTTAGAGCCTTTTCCTGATGACATCTTCACAAAAATTACTTTGAAAAATAAAAAAATGTTCACTTTCTGCCCACNTGTACCATGTCGTTAACATAACAAATAAACAATATCGGACTTAAGGAATCACCCTGTGGTAAACCCTTTTCCAATGAAAAGGCATCAGTAAATCCGGCACTAGTGGAAACCCTTGCTTTCAAACCTGAAAATAGACATTGAATAATGTCAATAAACTTATCTGAGATTCCAAGCATTTTTAATTTGGATAACAAAATCTTCAAAACAACACTGTCAAAAGCTTTCTCGTAGTCAATAAACGCTGCAAGTAAACGTTGTCTTTTCTTTGAAAGTTGTCTACAAATAATGGAGTGGAGAATCAGAATATTACTCAAAGTGCTCTTCCGAGGTTGGAAAGCAAATTGCACAGGTTGTATCAAATTCCTCTCTCTTAGCCAAATTCCCAATCTATTTGCCAAAATAGAGGTAAATATCTTTCGAACTACAGGCAACAACGATATTGGTCGAAAGTTAGCGGGATCGTCTAGTGGACCTTTTTTATGGATAACTTTTATTGTTGTTGTTTTATCGATAACTTTTATCTTTACTTCCAACCACGGTTTCGGAATTCTAGCAGTGTCATAAACCCGATTAAATAACTTGGCCAGGTAAGGAACCAAAGTGTCCCTTGAGTAAACAATTAAAGACGGCGAAACATTATCCACCCCGGGAGCAGAACGAATCCGCATTTTTTGAAGTGCTGCATTCACCTCTGAATCAGAAATAGGAAGATCTAAAATAGGATCAACAATACAAGAAGCCATCGGTAATGACAGAATCGGAGGTAAATTCGATATATTTAAACTAAATAACTTTTGATAATAAATAAACCAAACGGTCAAGGAAATCTCATGGTCTAGTATACGCCTGACCCGACGAAAACGACCTACCCGATACCAAAAAGTCCTAGAGTCTCTAATACCAGCCAACTGTAAAGCATAACTACAAAAAAATCTCCTTTTTTTGGCCTTAATAAGTGAATTATATTGTCGTTTCAAATTTAAAAAGGAAGCCAAATCAGCCTGACTATTAGATCTGCGAAATTTGCCCAAGGCAATGTTCCTCGCTCGCTNCCTTTAGCTTCCGGTACATTGCTTTAAAAATTCTCGGTAAACATACCTTGTATTAATTAAAAAGGCACACTGAGCGGTTAAATGCGTTCGTTACGTGTAAAAGAACATACTTCAGCTAGCATCAGAATCAAGTGATAGCCTGTTGTACATGTTTATATTTACTAAAAGTACATCAAATGTCAAATAAGGACGTGGGCTTAGAATTAAATATAATTTGTACATCGTCGTTGGATACTAAGCAGTAGAAGGAGAGCCGCGGTAATATTGTCGTTTTGGTTTGCAGTAGATTTCGGGCCGCAATCTTTTAATAAACTCATTTTTATTTACAATGTTTAAACGGTATCTGTAAGTTACAGTTACACAATATTATAACTTCTGTACAGGATAGTAGCCTAAAGTTGATTTAAAATCGGGCATAATTGTACAGCGCGTATGGAAACCGTTTCATTTACAAACGTTTACGGTATGCCTCCTGTTTTATTAAACTACGAAAATCCGAAATTCCTATAGTTTGTAGTATCCAGAATAATCCATGAATTTTATCTGCTGGATTTTTACTAACATTATTAGTATAAAAAACGTTATTAGGAAGTGTTGATATACGCAAAAATTTAAAATTTTCGCAGTCAAGCATGTAGTGATTTAAATTCGCATTTCATTTCTTACAAAACGGACACATTTCCGATGAACGTAAGTCAATACACAAGTGTTTCCATGTTAAACGAAACTTGTTTAAACGAATTTGTATGATTGTTTTTTTAACAATAAACGGTAACTGCTGGTAATAAATGTAAAAGCACCGGTTGTTATCTAATATTTCTGGGTACCATAAATGATACTTAGCCTTAAGAATCTTGTCCTTTTCTTATCTCAAGAAAAGATTATCAAACTTATGTAAAATTGTATTTGCGTAATATTTCATAACATCTGGAGAGGAATCTATTAATGAGAGTGAGATACCTATTTTATTAAATAGGTTCTCCAATTTAGTAAACTAACAGTGTTTGAACAATCTTTTCGATGAAAACTTTTTGAAAGTTAAATATGCCTCGCATTCCAAGGATGATGGGTCAGAGATTATGTTTCTCAGAAAATTTAAGGTCAATTATACAAAGCGTTTCCGAGGAAACTCAAGGCCTAATTCTGATCTAATTGCATACGATGGGATCCGCCTCTCAAAATAAAAAAGACGACGAAAGAACATCAGTTCTATAGAGTCGATATCTTCAAAGCAAAAAGGCCCCCAAAAGGGCAAACCATAAGACCAACTCGAAGTAAAAAGAGAGGCGGCAAGTTTCTTACACAAAGCCATATGGCTGTTTTTAACCCGTCTCAAGATATCTATTATAACATTTATTTTGGAAAATGCTTTACCTTTAACATAAGAAATGTAATTTTGGAACGAGCCAGTATCTGAGAGACGAATCTTCAAATATATAACTTCATTAACAATACTGACTCCTCTACCATTTAAGAAAAATTTATCAGCTTTTCTCAACCTTCCACCATGTTTAAAAATTATCATTTTCGACTTTGATAAATTAATACGCAAACCCAAATTAGAGGAATAATTATATAACCTGTCCAATTTTCTTTGTAGATAAATCGGGGTAGTGGATAACACCACTGTATCGTCAGCAAATTGAAGTAAATGGACTTCGTAGTTTCCCAGAGAAATGAAATCTTTACTTAAATCATCAAAAACGTGTACCATGTCGTTAACATAACAAATAAACAATATCGGACTTAAGGAATCACCCTGTGGTAAACCCTTTTCCAATGAAAAGGCATCAGTAAACCCGGCACTAGTGGAAATCCTTGCTTTCAATCCTGAAAATAAACATTGAATAATGTCAATAAACTTATCGGAGATTCCAAGTATTTTTAATTTAGATAACAAAATCTTCAAAACAACACTGTCAAAAGCTTTCTCGTAGTCAATAAACGCTGCAAGTAAACGTTGTCTTTTCTTTGAAAGTTGTCTACAAATAATGGAGTGGAGAATTAGAATGTTACTTAAAGTGCTTTTCCGAGGTTGGAAAGCAAATTGCACAGGTTGAATCACATTCCTCTCTCTTAGCCAAATACCCAATCTATTTGCCAAAATAGAGGTAAATATCGTTCGAACTACAGGCAACAACGATATTGGTCGAAAGTTAGCGGGATCGTCTAGTGGACCTTTTTTTATGGATAACTTTTATCTTTACTTCCAACCACGGTTTCGGAATTCTAGCAGTGTCATAAACCCGATTAAATAACTTGGCCAAGTAAGGAACCAAAGTGTCCCTAGAGTAAACAATTAAAGACGGTGAAACATTATCCACCCCGGGAGCAAAACGAATTCGCGTCTTTTGAAGTGCTGTATTCACCTCTTAGTCAGAGATAAGAAGATCTAAAATAGGATCAACAACACAAGAAGCCATCGGTAGTGACAGAATCGGGGGTAATTTCGATGTATTTAAACTAAATAACTGTTGATAATAAATAAATCAAACGGTCAAGGAAATCTCTTGGTCTAGTATGCGCCTGACCCGACGAAAACGACCTACCCGATACCAAAAGGTCTTAGAGTCTCTAATATTAGCCAACTGTAAAGCATAATTACAAAAATATTTCCTCTTTTTAGCCTTAATAAGTGAATTATATTGTCGTTTCAAATTTAAAAAGGAAGCCAAATCAGCCGGACTATTAGATCTGCGGAATTTGCTCAAGGCAATGTTCCTCGCTCGCTTTTGAATATAGCATGACCCATCAAACCAAGGGGAACGAATCCTCCTGTAAGGTTCAACACCTTCAATTAACACATTTAGTCTTCTTGCTATAGAGCATAGCTCAGACAAAATGATACCATAAAAATCATCAACAGGCATAGAATCAAAGTTTAAATTTTGGAAACTCTGCGATACGGCATCACCAAACAATTCTACTTTAGAATCATTCCAAACAAAACTAATCTTGGTGGAACAAAACACATCAACAAAAGATAATCTATTTCCGGTCGACAACTGTAATTAATTCCACTGAAAATGGTCCGAAGATGAAAGAGACCCAACACGAAAGGATTCCACCTTATGAACCAGATTCTGAGAAACAACTATAAAGTCTATTACCGAGCTACCCACTTTTGACAAAAAAGTTAGTTCACCTGGGAAATCTCCCTTAGTACGACCATTAAGAAGAATAAAATCGTGTTCAATCAACCAATGCAGAAACTGTCTCCCGCCCGTGCCAACCTTTAAATCCTTTGACCGTCTAACATCAAAAATGTTGGGAGAAGCTACATCCAAATGTGAATCAATAACTTCACCAATATGGACGTTAAAATCGCCCATTATCACAATTCCATCGTAGTACGAAGACCAAGAGTTCAAAATAGAAGAAAACAAATCTAAACGTAAGCCTTGCTGCCTCAGCGAACCAGCGTATACCACCAACACCAGGATATTCCTAGGTTCGAGAGCCGAATACATTCATTTTCATTTCTTTATTAACGCACACAATGGTACATGCCGGGTTCCGCAGTGAGCACTACCCGGTGATAACAAATTACAATAATAAAGATACAGATAGATATAGGTGTTATAAAATACATAATTAATTATAATATAAAGGTAAAATACACAGGCGTAATAGGTACACAATACAATAACACAATACAATACAATACAGAAAACACTGACGATCGAGCGGTGTCTCGAAGATTGTGCTTGGTGCGATTTCAGCTAAAATCCAGTCACATTCGACACCAATACACAAAGTCCATCCTTAAAAAGAGACAGCCATAAGCAAAATAGGATGAAGAAAAATGTTCTTCAGCACTAATGTATATATTGTGTACTGTAAACTTAGTGCTGCAGTCTTGATCATCTGTCCGCACGTAAACAGTACACTTTGGTAGAGAATAACTACTGAATAATCAGGATAAACTAGACGTATGCCAGACATCCTGAGGCTGATGATGTGTAACATGATGGCTGCTGAAATTAGAATTATTTGATGAATCGGAATAAGATGGTATCGTATCATACTCAAGAGAGTGATTGAGTACAAAGCTGACTAAAAGCCACTGACTGTTGTACGTGCAAAGTATTTGGTGATTAAGTCGAAAAAGGCCTCATATGAGTCTTTTTCACGAAGGATTGTGTTATAGTCAGACCAGTTATGGCCATGTGAATTAATAGTGGTAATCAGTATATGTCGCTCCAAATTAAGCATGGGGCACTCATAAATGTAGTGCACATTACTATCTGTAACACCACACAGGGAGCACATTGAACTGGTTGCGTTAACGAATCTCGCTAGATAAGATTGAAAGCGACCATGGCCGGTAAGAAATTGCGTAACAAAACTATTAGGTCTGTACCATTTGTATGTAAAAAAGGTCTTGATACAAGGTATAAATCTATGAGTAATAGGGTGGTTATGTTGGTCCCAGGTGTTTTGCCAAGTTAATAGGAGATCCTGCCAGAGAATTCTTTTGAGAGTACTGGTGCTGATTTTATCATAAGAGATATTAAGACTATTATCGTTGGAAGCTGCCTTAGCTAAGGCATCAGCTCTTTCGTTACCATGGGTACCTATATGTGCACGAGTCCAGTAAATATAATATCGATTGGAAGACTTGGAAATGAGAGTGTTAATGTCATAAACGATTGGGTGAAAGGATCTTTTACGAAGGATTGCAATAGAGGAAGAGCTATCAGTAATGATAGCTATTTGTTTATGCTGGACATTGTTAGCCCAAGTAATGGCCATTTTCAAGGCATAGAGTTCTGCTTGAAAAATAGTGCATTGTTCACCCAATCTGAACTGGCCCAGAGCAATCTCCTGCCCGTTCTGGTAAACAACATAACTACAACCAACCTTTATATCTGTTTTCGAACCATCCGTAAAGATTTCGTAATCATTGTAAGAGGGTTGCTCGAAGACGATTGACGGTGTGGACGAAAGGGCCAAAGATTGTGAATAAATGACAAAAGAAATTTCTTGTTCCAAGTCGGTGTGACTTATTTGTTGGTTGCTAGTATAAATATCAAGGCCATGCTTTATTTGCCAT